>NW_022045725.1:0-150000 GCF_003285905.1 Drosophila hydei | reverse complement strand
GATGCGATTGCTGCTGATGCTGCTGCTGGGCAACATGGTAGCGTGGTATGTCAGCCTTGCGCCACAGCGTTATCTCCTGTTGTTTGAAGTAGCGCCGATCCTCGGTGTCCATCAGCACCAGATTGAGGAAATACTTGACCGAGAACTTCTTATTAATGTCCCGCATGGTCGGCGTAAGATTATATCCAGCCAGGAATACTCGTATGGGTATGCTTTCGCCTTTGACCGGCGCTCCGTCCATAATCTCGTACTTGGCAATCGTTTCGTTCTCGTTGAAGATGTTGGGGCCAGTCCCGGTCGTTTCTCTTTTGATGATCGCAATCTCCATGTGCTTGATCTTGATGCGGACGAGCAGAAAATAGATTTTCCCAATGATCGTATCCTTCAGATGGTATTTGCTCTTATTGTACTCGAACTCAATGTGCAGGCAATCCTCGATGCCCACCTCCATTTTGATGGGATTATTCATTTCCGGATAGCTACAGAGCGTGTGCACGGCGATGTCCACCTCTCGCGTGATATCGCTAATCCTTCGCACAATTGTCGCCCGCAGAAAGTAGCGCAAACGCACATTGGAGCCGGCGTAAACCTCGAACTGTTTCTCCACATTGGGAAAATCGAAGGGATAGCTGTTGTTCTGGATCAGATCGCCAGGACGGGCTAATGCCTTGGCTAGGCACTTGAACTCATGGTGATTACCCCGATCATAAAACAATTCAATTTGTCCAATAAACTCAATCTTAATGCCCTGATGCTCCAGCTTGCTGCCCGGCTTTTTCAGCGTCACATTTACCTAAAAAGCAAATGAAAATTAAATTAAGAAAAAAAAACATAAAAACGATAAACACTTGGGGAACAATCACTAAAGAACTTGCTACAATTTACTTTGCTTTGACTTTGCTTAAGCGCAGCAGCTGCTTTGGCTGCTGATAACCGACTTGATGGGGCGGCAACGGAACGGAAGCCACGCCTTCAGCCTCAATAGCCGCTGCTTGCATCTACAAACAAACCGCGCCTATAGCCCTACGGACTGCAGTCGCAGCCTCAACTTCTGCCTCGGACTGCAGTCGCTGCCGCTTACCTTGCCGGAGACTGTTTCGCCATCGTAGAAGAGGAGCATCTTTTCCACTTTGCCGTCTTCGCCTTTGACTTCGGCGGTTTTCTTACTCTCCGCGCCATCGAAGACAATTTCGATTTCGGCTGATTGGCCAAAGCCCAAGAAATTCATAATTGATAAATGTGTTTCGGCGTTTTATATTTTTTTTTGTTTTTTTTTTTTCGTTTTATTTTCTACACTTTGGTTACACTGCAACAGAGCAGCAGCAGCAAGGTTGTAACTCTGTTATTTTGGAATGTTTTTGATTGCTTGTACTAAAACGCCTTAATATGCCCTGATTTCATATATTTATAAATTTATATATATTCCTATATTAATTTGCTTTGCTTTTTTGTTATAAAACTTCTATGTGTACGCTGCTTGCCACTGTAATTTATTGGGCGTATTTGTGTGTGAGTGTGTGTGTGTGTGTGCGAGCGTATGTGCATGTGTATGCGTGCATATGTGCGTGTGTGCTTGCTTTGTTGGTGTGTAAAAAATTGTCGGCGATTAATCGAAAAAAATACAACAAATAAGGCAAATAAATGCAAATCGAAATATCGTTTAATATATCGTTCACAATCACCACTGTTAAAGCCTAATATTTTTGCTGTCAACGATAGTTCCATTGGTCATCCCTGGTCATTTGAATTAGATTTTCTTTTTGTTCAGCAATTTAAAAGTCTCAACAATTGTTTTTAATTAAAATATTTTATTAAGCGCATGTCGCTTATAGTTAGAAAAGAGCCCACTCACAGTGTGTATCACGTCCCTCCAGTTCGGGGCACTGCGCCAAGGCTGACACGCATTTCCACAACAAGCCCAAATAATGAAGACCGAAAGCAATTATTTTTCGGGCTCCATTTACCATATTCGCATCCGTGTTAGTATTCGTATGAATTTTATCTTGGGATGTAAGCTTTGCGATTTTTTTTATAAGTATTCTCTGACGCAATTGCAGCTGCCTGTTTTTGCTATTAAAAATAATGTCAGAGCAGTGAAATTGAAGATTACTTTAATATTTGTTATATTTACCATTTCAGCTGCTCCATGGCATCCTCATATGCCTTCGACTTGGTTTTGGTAACAATCAGTTCCTGAGCCATCCCAGTCAGCTTAAAGACAAACATGAGAGCCCGCGTCCTATAAAGCTCTAACGATTCTATGGCCTATCGCCAAGGAACAGACACTTTGAATATATCGATATATCGATAGAGAGATATTTACCCGCGCATTCAAGCTGTTATTGTTTTCCAAAAGCTTTTCGGTTAGCAATTTGCTTTGCTTTAATCGCGCCGTCATCCGATTCGTTTTAAGCGCCTGCGATCGCAACCTTTGACGCAAGCAATGCAACTCCAACTTGAACTTGACCAGAGTATTATTCCGCTCGGCCAACTGCACTTTAAGGCCAACCAATTGACTGAGTATTGCCTGATGCTCTCTTCTCATTGTGCAGCTACTAGCTAGACGCTTGCTGGACAACACCTCGGCATCCGCGATGAATTGGATAAGTGTATCATTCACAGTCCTACGCTCCGACAATATCAATTCGTAGCAATCAATTTGCTGGGCAGCTAAACATATCTGCAAAGAATTTCAATTCAATCTTAACACCAATCAACGATCTGATCTGTGCCCACGCACCAACTTCTTGAATCTTGACGTCGTTTTTGCAACCTGGACGCAATCATTGTGAAGGGATCGCCAGGCGTCCAGCCAGTTATGCATCATATGTTCCATCGGCAATAATATCAGTGTCATACCCAACCTCCACTATATCTATATTTATATATATATTTAGATAAATATATATATATATATATATAGTTATTAAAAATTTTTTTTGCTACGAACAATAAAAGTAAATTTGGTTTCCAATTTCGAATTTTGATCGATTTGTAAACTATTTTTAGAGTTTCCTTATAACCTATCATATGCCTAAAACCAGGGCCCCTTTATAACTGAAATCAGGTTTTCTTTTGTTTTAGAAACAAATAATGAATAGCTCTTCAACGCTTTGTAACGGCATAATGCATGTTTTCTTTTCGAAATTACCAGTAAATTATGACTGGGCTTATCGGAAAATGTTAATAAGGCGGGGTCGCCATCGAGTCTATGTTCCGTAATACCATGCCAACAGCTTAAATAGCGGCGAAATGATTTGCGTTCATATGGACGATTGGACCGATAGAAGGACGGACGGATGGCCGAACAGACGGAACATTATGATTAATCTTAGAAAATATATAAAAATAAGGCGCCATTTTATTGAAACTGTTAGGCCACATAGAAAAGACAAGAAATTCGTTATATATTCAGCTTGTTTTATTTAAGCTTATTTTAAATAAAAATTTATATTATGTATATGAAAAAATACACAAAAATATGAAAAAAAATGCAAATATTTTATTGTACAAAACCTTTTGCTCTCTTTTGCCACGATATAATTTTGGATATCAAGCAAAACGAATATATATATATATATATATAAATATAAATATATAAATATAAATATATTAATATATATATATATATATAGTTACAAATATTTATGGTTGTATTATAAGAACAGTCATGAGCAAATTGTGGGCGTTCACACATAATACTAGATATATATAGACATACATATATATATAAGAATGAATCTCTGTTGTTGCTGCTGTTGAGTGATAACTGGCATGCGATCGACAAACTATCCTGCGCTTAGCGCACCTTGGGCAACGGCTCCAGCAGCTTGGTCGTCCAACTCTGGCGATTCGCTTCGTTTTCAATTTGACTGCGTCCCAGGCACTTGCCCTGCGAGATGAGCTCGGCGAACTGGGAGACAATGGGGTCGCGGCCACAGGAGGCGACTGCGGTGACAGTGTCGGCATGGTTAACGAAGTAGGCAATAAATTTCATATCCTCGAGACTGCCGTCGATGATGACATCCTTGTAGCTGCCATAGCCCGCATAGCGTATGCCCTTGCCGAACAGCATGGTAAAGAAGAAGGGCACAGCCTCCGTCTTCTTGATGCTGCCGCACATGTTGATCGCTGCGATGCGACCATGGTACTGGGCCAGCTGATAGTGGCCGATGTTGACGCGCGACTGGGCCAGGCCGTAGATGTGCGCGTTGGCTATGTCGCCGCCCACATACACATCGGGCACATTCGTTTCGAGAAAGTCGGTCACATCCACGGAGCCGTTCTCATTGAGACGGACGCCCGAATCGACTAGGAAGTCGGTGTTCAACTTGGAGCCGGTGCCCATGATTAGCAGATCACATGGTATGGTCGCCTCGTCTAGCAGCTGCACCTCAACCACTTTGCCTTCATCGTTGCCCACGATTTGGCTGATGCCGTTGTTCATGAGCATGTTCACATTGTTCTCCTGGAATAGCTGCAGGACACGTGCGCCAATCTCGCTGCCGAAGGCCGCTTTCAATGGGAAAGAGTCGCGACCCACCACCGTAACGCTGGCCACCTTCGAGACCAGAAACGAGGCCGCCTCCAATGATATGAAACTGGAGCCGAGACACACGACGTTCAGATTGGGCGATACCAAATCGAGTATGCTCTGGACATCGGCATATTCGCGTATCGTCTTCACATTCTCCAAATCGGCGCCGGGAATGGGCGGCTTGAAGGCCGAACAGCCGGTGGCTATATAGATCTTATCATACTTCACCACATAGCCATTGGAGCAGTGCAGCTCCTTCTGGGCCGTGACCAGCTTCTCGGCGCTGACGCCCAGCCAGACCTCTATGTTGTGATCCTTGTAGAATTTCTCGTCGCGGAACTGCAAACGTTCAATGTCGAGGTTCATCGATTTGGACACCTTGACGCGATCGTACGGCAAATAGTTTTCACGGCAAATCAGTATCAGGCGGCCGGTGAAGCCCTCCTGACGCAGTGCCTCGACGCAAACGGCACCCGATGGACCGCCGCCGACAACAATATAGCAGCGGTCATCCTTGGGATTGCGCTTGGCCATGTTCTTGAGACGTGCCGATTTCTCTAGATCGGTGCGCTTCATGCGCACCATGACCTGGCCCTCATCGCTGACATCCACCTTGTAGCAGGGCAACGAATCGAGACCGGGAAAGTCCTCAATGTCGCCCGTCTCCAAGTTGAAGCAAGCGCCATGCCATGGACAACGGATACGCCCGACGCCCAGAGCTCCCGACTGCATCGGCGCACCATAATGGGTGCACTTCGAGCCAATGGCATGGAGCCGCCCGTGCTGCTTGACCAGCAGCACGCTGGTGTCCTCATTGAAGTCGACCTGCTTCATGGTATTCTCCTGCACCTCGCTGGCCTTGCAAACGGCCACCGCCTCGGTATAGTCCGCATCTTTGACCACTTCGCTGACGGCCTGCATCTTCTCGCACTTCGACTGATAGGAGCCAGCGGCACCTGCAAAGCAGATCAACAATCAAAATGAATGGGAATGGGGCGAGCGCAGGGTTACGACTTGATTACACAGCTTAACGAGTTTAACGAAACAAAACATTTGATATGACTTTTCCCGTTTTCCTTTTGTTTTTCTCTTCGTTTTATAGAGCAGCTTAAATATTCGAGTAGAAAGTGTCGCCTGCTGCTTCGGCTGGCATAGAAAGCAGCTGCCCAGGTGAACAGTTGAACAGGTAAGCATCACTCAGTTGTTAAAATGTCGTCACTGCATTCAGAACTATTCGCATCGCTGCTCTGCCTGTCGCTGCTGCTTAGCGCAACTGCCGCCAGCAGCGAGCCACTGAGCGAACAGCAGCAACAGCTGGAGCTTAAGCTGAGCGAGCTGCGCGGCCATAAGCAGCTCTTGCAGGCCGAGATTAAGCGCCTGTATATGGGCACATATACGCCGGAGATGTCCATGCTGATAGAGGATCTGCAGCAGCGTCAGCTGGACATACAGCAGCAAATCGATAAGCTGGAGGGCAAGGCGCAGCAGCAGGACGCACAGCAGCTGGCGTTCAATCTGGCTGCAGACTTTGAGTTGCTGCAGCACAAACTAAACGAGCTCAAGGTCCAACTGGATGTCATGCAGACCACCAACAGCAACAGCAGCAGCAACAGCAGCAACAGCAGCAGCAGCAGCAGCAGCAGCAATAGGCAGGAGCTGCCTCGTGAGGCTGTCTACACCAGCACGCCCAAGTCGCCCGTGAGCGTTGGCTCCTATTTCTTTACGCCGCTGCTGGCCATGCCGGAGTCTCTGCCCAGCGTTGGCATCGCCCAGTCGGAATCGAATGCAGCTCCCTCGCTCATCAAACGGCTGCTGGCCTTGCTGCGACCCAATGCAGCCAGCACAGCGTCTTTAAGCTCTGGCACCAACTGGTCGAAGTCAACGAGCAAAGAGCAAAAGCAGCAGCAACGCTTGCAGCTGCTCAACACTGAGGAACTGCTCTCACAGCTACAGCTGCAGCGACAATTCCTGGACGACGCCATCAACCGCATGGAGCTGCTCTCCGGCAAGCATAGCAACCAGTTCTAATTGGAGTCCAATTGCATTCCATTTCCCTATAAGCTATAAGATCTTTTTTTTTCTGCATGCGTTTTTTTGTAATTAAATTAAATTTAAATTAAATTTTTTTTGGAACCAGCATATTTTCAAATTAACTTTGCCGTCAAAAAAAATTGAACTACATGCTGGAACTAGTTTTGGAACTAGTTCCGAACTGTTATGAACCTGCTATGAAACTAATTTAGAACTTGTACCGAATTGATTTTAAGAAATACATTGGCTGAGGGCTCCATAGCCCTTGAACTAGCTTGGAACTAAATTTGTGGACCGTTAGAAAATTAACTTGGAACTAGCAACTAGGAAAATAAATACGCAGTTCATAATAGTTTTTCTGCATGATATATATGTTAAATAGATATGGAACTAGTGGAACTACTTTGTGAACCACCCATGATTCGATCAGTTTTGTAGTTCTACTAGCTTCTGTTTGGAACCAATATTGTTAAGGGTCTGAAAACAGTAAAAACATAAAATACAAAAGCTGATCTATTTGGATAACCTATTGAACTATGTTGGAACCAGTTGCGAACCAGTCGTACGATAGTAGAGATTTGCTTAAGAACTAGTAAAGAGAGAACTTTGAAACTAGTTCAGCAACTATGGCAGCGAGGCAGTTGCCGGAACTAGTTCCTGATTGAAAAGCTTTTCTATCAGTCAACAGAAATACTTGTAGACACAGATCGATAGATCGATAGTGGAGCAAGGCAGGATTTGACTGGACGCTATCAGACCTTTCAACTCCATCAAACTAATTGAGTTTTATGATTTTCATTTGATTTCTCCGATGATTAACAGAATGATTTGCAAGTTTCTCAAGTGTCAAACACAAGTTCACTGATAAGAGGTGAGCAAGCATGATTGTTAGATAAAAGTTGGACATGCCGCATGCGAACAGAAACGCTGTGTCCAGGTAGCTGTCAAGATCATATTTATATAGAATCTACACTCAAACGAATCGAAAAGACTTTCACTTTTTGGCCCTCTTTTCTGAATGGATGGCCACGAACTAATCGATATATCTTCAAGGGCACAGCACAGTTAAAAATGTGCTGCGTCATAGAAGCTAAAGACGTCAATTTCGGTGTCCAATAAAATATAAACGAGGGCGGAGCCCACAATTGGTTGACGGCTAGCAATGTGTCAAGCACGTAACAGTACCTGATAGTTAAGCAACTGAAATGAAAGAAATGATTGGGAAACAATGATGTAAAGATATATCCAGATATGGGTATATACTAGGCTTATCCCATAAAATAAATATCCTCTATAAGAGCTACAGAACTGTGCACTGAAAATCTATTAGCTTCTATATATTAGTTCAAACTTGATCAAATCGATAACTTTCAACGATTAATATCGATCTGAAACTGCAGTTACTTCAGCGCTTCTTGTAAATCTAAAAGGATAGAGTTACCAAATTGGGCATACAATTTTCTGTACAGCTTCTAAACATTATAAAGATATTAGATATTCTATAGATAAGAAAAACTTTGCGTTTGGTTTTCGAACAGGTAAAAAAACTTTTAATGAATTGCTGTTTCTTTCATAGATTTTCAACTCATTAGCAAACACAAAAGAAAACAAGTGTGGCCAATGCTCAGTTGTGATTATTGGGTGAGACTAGCAGATACCCTGTGCTCATTATCACATGGATATAACCAAATGTGCTCAGCGCATCCATCTTTCTATATATATATATATATATATATATATATATTTATACATATACATATATATAGCTTCTGCTGTCTGTCATGCTAGGTTTTTCCATGTCTAGTCACAAACAATTTATGCCTTTTTTTCCATTTTTAATGGGTATACGAAAAATTCCCAACAAAATGACGTCATAATTATAAATAAAACATTGCCCAAAATGCAAAAAATATACAAGTTAATGAATCAGAGCTCAGTTAAAAATTATAGCTTAATGTAATTAGCTTGTGTGGAACGTAAATTTAGAGTAAAAACACACATACTGATACACACATACTGGTGCACATATACTGGTACAAATATATTGGTACACACACACACATACCTCAGGCGAACCGGTTGGCCTTGTCACACACTCATAATAATTGTAATAGAAAATATAAAATATGAAAAAAAAAGAACAAAACAAAGCTAAACCAAATGTCTTTTTTCTTGGGCTTGGCCCGGTTTACCCAAAGCAATAATCCGTTTGATATGTAAAGCTTTGACGCCTTTTACAGTTGTTGTTGTCGTTGTTAAATATGCTCAAAAAGCTTTAGTTCGAGATAAACAGAAAAAGCCGCCGTCGCAGTTAAGTTGAGAGTGTAGACTGAAACAAATGCTGAGTGGAAGAAGAAGAAGGAGAAGAAGAAGACGGCTAGGCGGAGCGAACTATTTAACAGTTCCCCCTCTCTCCTTCTCTCTCGACTAGTCGATGCTCTTTCGCTAACAATTTATGAAACAAATGGCATTATTATTGATCTATAATAAAACAATTGCAAATTGGAAAAATTTTTGATTGCGTGACTGACAGCAATTAGAGGCAATTAGAAAGGTAAACGAACCTAATTACAAGAGAGAAGAAAGAGAGAGAGTGAAAGAAAATAAATACGTATATATATACGTATATATCTCAACTTTATCGTATCTCTCTTTCTCTCTCTCTATGTCAACTCTTCTGCCTATGAAACTATACTTAGATCTGTTTACCATAAAAGATAATTTTAAGACTTTGAACTTTTATCTTCAAGTTTGTTTCTGTTCATTCACTTTCTTCATCCTTATAATACCTGAATTCTGTTCCGGATTGGGCGTTATTTTGCCAGTTGTTTTGTACTCCTTACAGAGCATGGAACCCATTGTGTGTATTTGTTTAAAATTTGAGTATTTCGATGAGTTCAATAGGCACTTCAAATGCCTTTTATAATATGTATCAGCTAATCTACAAAAAAAAAAAAAAATAAATATTAGTCCAATCAGATCATAGATTATCTGTTTATAGACATACCTAGTATGTGTCCCAATAAAACATGGAAATTGTTTGCTTAGAGTAAGAGTTAGACGATAATTGTTTTGTAACCTGAAATAAAATAAATTAATATGAAAACAAGTTTTTTTTCGAATTTAAATAAGGATTTAAAAAAAAAAAAAAAAACAAATATAATTTTTAACAATGTGTTTTAATCACGATTGATTTTCAGAATAAGCTCTTTGCGATAGCACAATTTGAAATAGAATCCTCTAACGCACATCTCTAACTACTGGTGAACTGTGCTTGTAGGGCATGCACTGTTCGCTCATTTCGGATTTAGTAGTTCACTTGTGTGCATTCTCCAAGAGTGTGCTTAATTGTTGTTGGATTACGCCATATTCCCTATTGCACTCGCGCGCTCTGCCACTCTCTTTCTCTCTCATGTTCTCTGCGTCTTTACAGCACTTGCGCACGCTCTCTCCACGTTCGGATATTTCGATTCACAAAGTGGAGAAACCAAAACAAAAAAAAAAAAACAAAAAAACATATATGGTAAAGAATGTGGGAAACAAACCCGGCGCGACAGATGCAACAGGTACCAAAAACGAAAGATGTGAACACTGCTTTGGAGTCTTTCGTCTCCTTAACACGCACAGACGATTCTACGGTTTTTGGAGAACACGTCCGTCCTCCGTGAGCTGCGAATCGAGTATGCCGCACAAACAAATAAAAATTTTATATGTACAAATAGCAACTTCGATAGTAAGCGACGCGACGCCGTCGAGCGTTTACATGTGTATTGATTGCGCTGCCACACACTCACGCACATACTATATACATGCATGTGTGCGTGTGTGTGTATGTGTGAAGCATTTGGCTATGGTCAAAATTGGAGCCCATACAAGCGGCCAAGCAAACGCTTTGACCTTGTCGCCGCTCTCCACACAACAGCAACAACAAGAACAAGCACAAGCACATTGCAGGCAACAGGCGGCTACCACGCCCCTTCACTGCCTTTCCCTTCTCTGCCCTGCATTTACCGGTTTGGAGCAGCAGCAGCAGCAATTGCCAATTAAGTGAGAACAACAATTGCCAGGTGTTTAACCTTCAAGTAATTTGGCCATATCAACGTTAGCCAGTGTTCACTGTAGCGGGCAATTTGTAATCTACTCGCAAAACGCTTAGCCTAGCGGATCTAATAAACAAACCAAAAAGCAACAGAAAACAAGTGCAATAAATAAATAATTATGACAAAACAATTACCAATTAGTTACAAGTACAGTAAAGACTCAGCCAACGAACAGAAATATTTTGTAATATAGTTGATGTTGATAGAAACTTAAGGATTTCTGCAAGCATAGCTGTGCGCCTTAAAGATCATTCAGTCTCAATCATAGAACAGTTTACTGGTTCTTTCGTCTCTCTCTCTCTCTCTCTCTCTGTCTCTGTGCTTTTAACCAATTAACGGGGACACGACAATTCAACTATTATATACATATCTAAAGCAGTTTGTCAATCTGGCTGCCAATTTTAATTAACATTAGTCTTAGTGTTGTTAGCTGTTCAATTTGTTTTGCTTTTGTATAATGTATTTGTGGGTTTTTTTATAGTAGAATTTCTGCTTGTACACTCAGTCGGCACGTCGCTGATAAGGCGGCTTTACGGAATAAGTATGAAGAATATGCGCAAGTCAATGGTATTTGAACTTATCTATACAAATGAATTTAATGTGCATTCTTCAATATAGTCGCTGCATCGAACTTACATGGTAATTCTTGAGCATAATATAAACAAACGCCTCTTTCTATGTGCCTAAAGCTTTTGTTGCTGTTTGTTAGTTATCGGTGCCAAAAATAAATCGAGTGGCAGTAATAACATCGATAGTTGCACATAACAGATGTTGTAGGCTGCTAAGTTAACAGACGTCGCTAGTGCACAAACTATGCGATAGGTGGCGCGTTAACCCTTGAAAGGCGCCAAGTTCAAAAATAGGTTTTTTGAACTGATAACAGGCAAAGATAACTAGAGCAAAGATATATGTATGTATACATATAGATATATATATATATATATATATATATATATATACATATATATACACATAATACATATATGTATGTAGATATGTATAAATTGATCAAATTAAGCTTTAATGTGCGAGATATGCGAGGTTAGATGAGAAAACTGTGCTGCAACACATTCTGCTTCTTTAACTTTGCCTTTGCCTTTGGCTATGCATTTGTTAAACAATAAATAAACGAATTAATTAAAATTAATTGATATTATTATTGCAACTATTTGTAAGTGCTGCTAATATTGTAAAGGTCAGCCGCATGTCCACTGTGCATTCCATTTATTATTATTATTTTGTCAATGATTAATTGATTACTATTTCTGATTAAAATTGCGGCTTATTGTATTCCTAATCTTAATATGTATATATATATATATATATATATATATATATATATATTTGTATATATGTATGTATGCTTGTAGTATGTATGTGTGTGCTTATATATATTTAGCAGTTGTTATTTGTTTACAGCTGGCTCCACGCGTTGCCCAAGTGATTGCCGTGTGCCGATTACAGATGTTGTTGTTCCACACACACACTCAGAGCGCCAATTCATGGAGCCGTGCAACAACTGAATCTCTCTAGATTAGGTTCAAAGGTCACAGCCTGACACACACACCAGTGCAGCCAGGCCGTTCTCTTACGTTTATTAACATGATTTCTATTCACGTTTCTTTTGCTTTTTGCTTTTTCTTTTTATTTTGGCTGCTGGTGCATTGTCCCCAATTGCGTGGCAACTCTGGCCAAGGTCGCGCCTGGAGACGGGGCGACAACCTTTCGCAGCTCAAATGCCTAATTCACAGTTAGGTGCTGGCAACCAAGTCCCGCTATACACACATATACACACACTTACATACATTCATATATTTTTTGCACTGCATTTGCTCTGCGTAGCTCTGTTCCGTTAGGCGCAATTTCATTTGTCTGCTTCTTCTGCGTCCTCCTCCTCCTCTTGTTTTTTTTTTTGGGCCAATTACTGACCTTGAAAGCGTGCACTGTGGTGCGTATATCACATATATCCGTTGCAAATTGATATTAGATATACGTTGAAATCGACACAGAATTTCTTTGATCTAGAGCAAACTTTTTATATATTTAACACAATATTTAATAACACTTGCTAAAAATACATATTGAATATTTTATTTTTAAAAATATATAAAAAAAATTAAAATAAAATAATAACCATTTTAATTTGTTAAAATCCAAATTCTTAAACTATTTTTGCTTAATCAATTATTTATTATTTTATAATAATAAAATAAATTTTTCTAATCATCAAATATAATTTTTTTTCTTTTTAAATATTTTGTATATATTCATATTTTTTTTATATATTTCTCATATTTTTGCATATTTCTAAATTTCATCTGCACAGTTTATTAATGCTTTTGGTTCCACTGTGCAATGGCGCTTGCAGTTCATTGGCAGCTGCTTAACAGGGCTTACGCATCCTGGCCATGAACTTCAGTCCTCTCTTCCTCGCTCTCTCTGTTGTCTCGCAGCAGCCGAATGTGTGTCTATGGTCGTTGGCGGCATTTACTGTGGCTTAAGGTCGACTCCCATTGCTGCTTCTGCTGTTGTTGTTGTTGTTGTTGGCGCAGGTCAAGCGGTTGTTCGTCAGTTTATTGACTCACGCGATAATTTTGCATTTCTTCTGTTTTTTTTTTGCCAACGTTTAAAGATTCAATAATAAAAGTAGGCAAAGTGCTCTGGTCAGCAGTGCACAACTAGCAGATACTCTGCATGAAGGAGAGAGTGAGAGAGCATGACTTGTCGAGTTTCTCACTGAAGCTAAATCAACTGAAAAATCCATAGCAGAACAGAACAGCTTTCAGCTATAGGAACTATGAATATATTCTATATACAGACAAGAGAATAGTCCGAGAAGTCGGGTTAAGCTAGACATAAACTGAGAACGCCATCTAGCGGCAAGTAGGCAACACTTGCAATGAGTCCACTCAACGGCATGGACAGGGGCTTGGACACGAGTCCGAATGGTTTACGTTATTTGAATCCAATCGAATTGTAGAATAGAAAAGCAAAAAAATATTTCTTAAGTAGGCAAAGACTGAGGCATCGTTTGGCTAAGGCAAAGTGTAAACTAACAAAGCTCGAATCCTTGTCATAATTCGGGCGAGATTTCCTTAACACGCAACGATTTGCAGCTGTTCCAGTTGACAGGAGTCCAGGGAAGAACAAGAACAAGAACAAGAACAAGAACAAGAAGAAGAATAAGAAGAGGGGGAAGTAGCCGAGGAGGAGGAGAAGTCATGTCGGAGCTACCGTTAGTTATCGATATCGATAACGATAACGATGAGGACACGGGGCCGATATTGGATATTGATGCGGACTTCCTGAATGATTCGCTGATAATCACGCTAGCCGAAGACGAGATGCCCCACGAACTGTTCGACCAGCTGCTGGCCGAAGATGCGAATCTCGCGGAGCACGAGCTAACCTTCATCTATATATCACTCCAATTTGTACTATAATCGATTCGTTCCGATAACTCGCCACTCTCAGCTGCTTGTGCCTCCGAATCAGAGCTGGCATTGTCATTTGCAGCATGTATATACCCTGTAATCCTGCCTGGGAGCTGTTGCCAGGCATTTCTGAATAGCAATCGATTTGCTTAGCGAAAATGCAAAGTTCACATAATTTGATAATGTTTTGTTATTTGTTTACATTTGTTGTTGCTGCCAGTGTCTGGAATGGACTCTCGTCTAGGCTCTGGTATCGCACCGCCTGCCAGCATCTGCCACCCGCCTTAGCTTCTGGGTCAATAATCTGCGTCTGAGTCGCCGTCGTGTTGCACTGGCGCCCACTTGTCGCTCATGTCAATCAATGAAGATCCAATTTTAGCACAAGTAAACAATGTGCGTTGCACGCTGGGCAGCCTCTGTGCGATCCGTCATCTCGACATCATCAACAGCATCGCATAGATTCGAACTCGACTCCAGCTGGGGTAGCCGCCCACAAACCTTATCTGCTCAAGCTGCAGCCTCTCATCTCTCACTGTTATCTCCACCTTCTTCCCTGTCTATGTATATATATATATCTATCCATATGTATATATACAATATATTTATTTATATATATATATATATATATATTTGTCTATTCATGTTAGATCTGTTGCTGATTATTAATATTCGACTGCGCATTCGTATAATTATGTTTATTCAGTTTTCTAGTTATGTATAACCAAAATGCTTGTTCAAAATTCCCAGTATTTTAGATCTACCCAATAATTTTTATTGCTGTTTCTTTCCTCTTTCGTAATTTTCTATTATTTTTTATTACATGCTTAGATACTTACATTATTTTACTTTATTTTTATTATTTAGGAATTTGCAGATTTCTAAATATTCCCTTTATTTTGTATTATTTCCCATTATTTTAAATAATTTCCATTATGCTCGAATATACGACATAATTGCCTTCTTTATTTGCTGAATTTTCCTATTATTTTCCATTATTTTCTATTTTCTAATTTATGAACTCATTTTTTTCTAAAATTTCTTTTTATGAACTTAGATCATTATTTTTGCCATCAATGGGGTTAATTTCTAATGATTAGGTTGGGATTCCCTCTCTCTAAATATCCCATAAATTTATTTAATTGAATTATTACATTATTTGACTGCTTAGCAAGCCTAGCAGAGCTATTTGTGAGAAGCAGATTCCAGTTGACAATTTTATTTATTTCTCAATAAATGATGAAACTTTTCAACTTGGAAATTCCCTATATTTTGAGTTAAACATTATTGTAGAGCCGAATGCATCTTGCATGTGACAAATTCCCTTTATTAGTTGATTCAACTGATTCACCCGATTATCCAATTTCCATCCCTTAATTCCCCTAGCTAAGCTACGTGTCCAGTCGAAATGGCTGCCAATTCGTCGAGTCTTGCTCATCGCTCAGACTTTGAACCCCGTTGCGCACACAGCAGCAGACTCCAAGACCCAAGACCTAACACCCCAGAGCCAAGAGCCGACGCTCCAGACACGACAAGCCCGACAGCCGAGACCCAACCCTCTGCTTATCAACAACAACAGCAACAAGCAACAATAACTTGGCAATGCTTCTCAGAGAATAGATCTCTCGCTTTCTCACTCTCTCTCTCTCTCTCTCTCTCTCTCTTTCCTTACCGTTCTCTCACTAGCTCGCTCGCTCGCTCGCAATGCTGCGCTTTGTCTCTCTGATAGATTGTGCTAAAAATAGGGAGGTCTACGATTGGGCGCGCGCTGTTATTTTTAATGGAAACTAGATCACGTTGAATTTACGTTGGCGTTGTTTACGTTTTTATTGCCGTTACGCTCGCAGGCTGCGGTTGCGGCTGTCGTCGTTGCTGTTCTTGTTGTTGTTGTTGTCGCGGGTTTCCGCTCTTATACGGCTGGCTGCAACAAACAACAACAGCAGCTCAAGCAACCAAAACATCAACAACATTCTTATCAGAGAGCATTACCGTTATCAAAGCAGAGCTCACACACACACTCACACACACATATATATATACACGCATGCTGGCTTATTATTGTCGTGCACGTTATAGTAGCTGCTCCATAACAAGCCAAGGACCCAACGAGTACTACGCACCTAAAAATAAAGAGTAGAAAAGTATTAAAAGAAAAAAAAATTGTTGCTCAATGTTATATAAGTAATCCTGAGGGGAAAGCCCAGCTTAAAAAACAACAACAACAGCAGCAGCAGTAACAGCAAAAGCAACAATTAAAACTAAAACAAATAACAAACAAGTCTTATCTGCTTGCCCTCTATGCCAATTATAGACACCAAAACAAATATTTCAATCGCGATCAGTCGTTCGACCTGTAAAGACGTGAATTCGAACAGCCTTCGCTTAAGCTCTACTGCTGCAGAGTTCTAAAAATAGAACTTTGCGGTGCATTCTTCAACGCAACAGCAACAAAAACCGCACACGCAGCGTTTTCTTATCGCTTGCTTCCGCGTAACTCAATTGCTTTAATTGCAATTTACGAAATTTCGTCGCTTGGCGCGAGTGCGCCTGCACTCAAAAGCACAATCCGCGATGACATCTAATGTCAATAACCTCGCTACAGCTGTAAAGGTAAATGCAGAAATGCAAGCCCAGCTTAACGTTGTGATGGCAAATAGGCAAGCCTCCATCATGCCAATAAACTCAAAAATAGATATCGCCTCCGTGCAAGGCATCACTAACAACAAAAACACGAAACGTAAACAGCCAAATTCACCAAAAACCATCAAGAAAAGGCTCATCTTCGACGAACCAAGCACCAGCAATGCAGCATTAATATCAGAAAATCGATTTTCACTGCTCGTAGAAGAAGATGAAGACTACAGCGAATCACCTGTAGCTCCAGAAGCCCCAGTATTGACCGACCAGCAAACTACTCCGAAACCTCGTCCGCCCCCCATATGGTGTCCAAACATCAAGTCTGTGGCCCTACTTCAACAGATAATAGATAAAGTAATTGATGCTAAATCATACGTAATTAAGCCAAAGAAGAATAACATAGGTGTATTAACCCAATGCAGTGAGGACTATCGCAGAGTTATAGACCACTTTACTAAGCTGGAATTGGAGTTCCACTGCTACCAGCTTAAGGAGGACAAACCATATAGAGTCGTGTTCAAAGGGCTTCACTCCAGCACTGATACAACACTAATTAAAAAGGAATTGGAAACCAAAGGCCACACAATTACAAATGTGCACAACCCACTGAGCCGTATGGACAAAACACCGCTAAATATATTTTTTGTTGACGTGGCTCAGGCCCCCAACAACAAAGAAATTTTGGACATTCGAGTTGTCTGCAGGCAACGCTGCACAGTGGAACTGCCAAGAAGATACAACGACCTGACACAATGCCATCGCTGTCAAGAATTTGGACACACACAACGCTACTGCCACAAAGCTCCCAGATGTGTGCGTTGCGCCGGGAAACACGCATCCAAAGACTGCACCCGCGAAAAGGACCAGGCACCAACTTGTGTGCACTGTGAGTTACAGCACCCAGCCAACTATAAGGGCTGCCAAGTATACAAGCGGTTGCGCAAATTGCAATCCCCAGCACAAAAAAGGAGTCCCACACAAACACCGTCTACGGGTCCGAGTACTGCTTCCGAAATTACAAGGCCCCGGAGCATTACCCAAGCCACGAGCTTTGCAACGCCTATTAGTGGTGTTTCTTACGCACAGGCCGCTAGAGGTGGACCGTCAAATAAGAATACCACAAGTGACACTTTGTTCACTGAAATGCTTCAGCAACAACAACGTCAGTTTGACGCAATTAATGCCGAGCTCAAAGCGATGCGAGAAGTACAATCCCAACAAGCAACCATGCTAAACAGTTTAATGGCCATCATAACCAAGCTTGCCTACAAATAATGGCTTTACGTGTGGGTATCTGGAACGCCAATGGCCTGAGAAACAAGACTCAGGAACTGGCTGCGTTTCTCTCACAAGAAAACATAGATATAATGTTAATAACAGAAACTCATGAGTGCCCCACTACACAAATTTTCGGATACGAACACTATCAGGCTCATGGTGAAGGAGCAAACTGCTTTGGTGGATCCTCAATCCTCATACGAGCAACAATACCGCATACACCTTTACTGCCAATTTGCAACGCAACAATGCAGGTCTCAGCCATCACCCTGCCTACGTCTATTGGAGCGATCGAAGTTGCGTCAATTTATCTTCCGCCAAACACTGGTCTGTGTGATCATCACATGGAACAGGTTCTAGGCCAAAGGTTGAATAAGACCCTCATCGGCGGCGACTGGAATGGATGGCACCCATTTTGGGGAAGCAATAGTGCGAATCGTCGCGGAGAAGTCATATTTGAGGCGATTCAAAACTTACAATTCAGCATATTGGCGACTGGAGCCCCCACCCGTTACCCAATTAATGGACACAGGCCCTCGGCAATCGACTTCGCTGTCTACAAAGGCATCTGTGACCGGCAATTGACCATTGAAGAATCCTTGGACCTATCCTCTGACCACCTGCCACTAATAGTCACAATCCACGCGCAGCCACAGCCCTTGCCCATTAGGAAACAACTACTGCCAGCAGGATCAGATTTAGGAGTCTTTAGGCGCGAGCTCCATTACTCTTTGCACATAGAAATGGAACTTAACACTCCTGAAGACGTGGACTACGCAGCAAACAAACTGCAGGAAGAAATAGTCAAAGCTGCGCACCAAGCCGCCCCACCATCTTGCCAAACAAGACAACAGTCTCCGTACAACATCCCCCTCACCTTGGAGGCCCAACACCTACTAATACACAAAAGATGGGCCAGGAGACGCTGGTTAAGATTACGCACGCCTGATGCCAAATCCATGTACAACGAAGCCACGAGGCATCTTAAAGCTGCTCTCGCCCTGCTTCAAAAGAGGTGTATCAGCGATGCGCTGGTACGAGCTGAATCGCCCACTGACGCAGAGTTTCAATTATGGAAATTTACAAGAAAGCTCAAACGGCAGCCAATACGACGTCATCCCATTCGGAGCATTTCTGGTTCCTGGCACATTGGAGACGAAGCTCAAGCTGAGGCTTTTGCAAACCACCTTCAAGACCAATTCACGCCGGTGATTACCGCAGAGGCCTCAGAAATCGAAGCAACAGAAGACATCGTTCTCTCGCCCCTCCCAGCTGAAGACCAGATAACTGGATGTACAAAAGAAGAGGTTCTTGAACACATCAGAAGAGTGAAGGCAAAAAAATCCCCTGGATATGATCTAATAAACGGCAGAGTCCTTAGAGCACTGCCTGACTCCACCATAGACTACATAACTATGGTGTACAACGCCATGCTCCGCATCCGGCACTTTCCAGCCTGCTGGAAGCGCGCCGTGATTGTGATGACTCCTAAGCCTGGCAAACCCGTGGGAGAAATTGAGTCGTACAGACCAATTAGCCTGTTGCCAGTACTCTCCAAAATATTCGAAAGAATATTTCTGGAACGAGTACTGACACATCTGGGACGCCAGGAGGCCATTCCAAACCATCAGTTTGGCTTCAGGAGACAGCATGGAACACCGGAACAGGTTCACAGAGTTGTGCACCATATCCTTGGAGCCTTTGAAGAAAAGATGTACTGCTCTGCCGTCTTTTTAGACATCAAACAGGCGTTTGATCGAGTTTGGCACCTGGGACTGCTGCAGAAAGTGAGGACCACCCTTCCAGCCCCATTTTTCGCGTTGCTATCCTCATACCTTATTGGAAGAACCTTCCAAGTGTCAAGGGGGCAAACAGTATCCTTGACTAGACCAATTATGGCTGGAGTACCACAGGGTAGTGTTCTAGGCCCAACACTTTATACTTTATTCACAGGAGATATGCCAACTCCCGAGCCAAATATAGGAAGTACAGATGCAGTACTCATAGCGACCTATGCAGATGACACCGCCATCTTATCACGTCACGTATCTGCGCAAGAAGCTTCAGACTCACTACAAAAATATCTGGACTCTTTCGGACGCTGGGCAAAACGGTGGTGTATCACCATTAATGCACAAAAGTCTGTACATACTACCTTCGCCACTAGAAGAGGAGATTGCCCAAGCGTTGCATTGGGGCCCACTATTCCCAAAGCCTCAAAAGTAAAGTACCTTGGTATCACTCTTGACAGAAGGCTGACTTTTAAAGCGCACATAAGTCAAGTAACCTCAAAATGCAAAAGCAAGCTAAAAACCCTCGACTGGATGCTGAGAGCTTCAAGCAAGTTGTCTTACAGCAGCAAGGCCGCCATCTACAAGGCAATAGTTGTCCCAACCTTCGTATATGGTATCTCTCTATGGGGCTCCTCGGCGAAGACTACAAGGAACAAAATTCAGACCCTGCAGAATAAAGCACTACGCAGATGGACTGGAGCCAGCTGGTTTGTAAGAAACTCAGTCTTACATAGGGATTTAGCAATTCCCACAGTTGCTGAACTCATTGGGCGACACAGTTCAAGATACGCGGACAGACTTGCAGCGCATCCTAACCATCTCGCAAGCAACCTGGCTATAAACAACAATAGGCGAAGACTGAAGAGATTGCATCCTCTAGACAATATTAGAACTAATTAAGATAGTAGCTACAAGTGCAGAATAATTGGCATATCTGCCCTCCCATTAGTTAAGGTTTAGAGCTAAATGCGCTATAGAGTCTAAGACAATAAGCTGCAACAAAATAAAGAAATAAATATATTGCCTAAAAAAAAAAAAAAAAAAAAAAAAAAAAACAAATATTTAACTTTTTAATTCAACAAAATTAGTTGATAACATAAATAACTAAGGGCGCATGTTAAATAGACATTGGGCTTTAACTCGATAACAGTACCAATTGAGCATTATCTCTATAAGCGCATCTTGCCTCCTGCTCTAGCTGCATTCCCCTACCACCAACAACCACCAACCGTAACGCTTAACAGCTGATAATCGGCAAGGCATTCGACTGAACTGGTTTGCCAACTAGAATTCCCAGAACAGCAGCAACAACAACAACAACAGCAATATCAATAAAAGTGCACAGGTTAAACAATGTTGCTGCTTGTCGACCCCATACAATGTAGAGTGTGGAGAGAGGCATAGAGTAAGCGTGAGAGAGGCAGAGGGAGAGAGAGCGGAAGAGGCCGATGCTGCTGCTGCTGCCGCTGTCACTGGCTGTGATGGATTCACTCTAGTTGTTCTTTTTGTTTGCATTGTTGTTCGTCGTGTACTCAAGCCGATAACTCACACAAAATGCACTTGCAATATATGTGTAGATGTATGTTGCATGTATATGTGTGTGTGCGTGCGTGTGTACTTTGTTCAACAGCAAATATTATTAAAATTGTCATTGTTATTGTTATTAATGCTGAATACAGCACACACACACACTTGCAGTTCCATACTCATGCTGTGTGTGCGTGGTACAACAGTGACCCCTCGCTATTAGGTTTTTATATCATGAGCAATCATTTTTGAAGAGGAGGTTTAAAAGATATTTTATACTTGCATTGAATAGAAAAAAAATGATGTGAAGTAAACAAAATAAATTAATAAAAATGAAGAAATAAATGTTGAAAAGAAGCGTACGATTTAAATAATAAATAAATATTATTAATAAAGATGTGAAATATGTAAAGACAAACTTAAAACACATATTGTTATAGACTTATATAAATTATAAAATATATACTCAACAACTGAAGTACTTTTTTTTTAAGCTTTTTGACAGACTTGAGCCCAGTGTGCGGACACAGTGCAAAGCACAGTTAGGGCAGCGTAATGCGAATTATGTAGACATACATACAGACATGCATGCATACCTACATGCATGTACATAGAGAGCTCATGAATATCAATGCAGAGATCGACAGAACCGTTACTCGGCTGCTCGGCTCGGGTGGCAATCCGATGGATGTTTCAAGAGGCGCTTGCAGCACACAAAAGAATTCTTTTTCAATTTGGCTGTGAAACAACGAGCAACGAGTGCCTCGATAAGAAATATACATACTTACATATAAACGTATATATGTATGCATAATAAACATAAGTAAAAAACCAACAGACGCTGCTGCTTCTTATAAATGTAACTGCAATTGCAACAGCAAGTTAGCAATTAGCAAAATTGATCAACACTAAGAAGCGGAACTAAAATCGATTCGCTATCAAAAACCAATCGAATTCGTGCGAACCACTTGACGAACGCACGCAGGAAACGGCAGGAGAAATAGGAAAAAAGCAGGGAGAAAAGTCAAAGGAGAAACAATCAGACGATAAAGCAAGCAACGAGCGAACAAACAAATCTTGCAAGTGCCTTGAGTGAGTGTAAGTGTGTGTGTGCGTGAGTGTGTGTGTGTGTGTGTGCGTGCGTGTGAGAAGTATTGTCTGCGTAAGTGTGTGTATATAGGTGTGCGTGTGCGTATGCATGCGTGTATGTTGTTTCGTATAAAATGAGATAACAACAAAACGCACAGCAGTCACAGCCGCAGCCACAGCCACAGTCTGAGTCGGGCGTCTGTGTCTAATTATAGAACACTGGTCGCTAAAAATACAATTCACATCGATTCGCCCCGTTGCCGCTGTACCAGCAGCCAGTCACAAACACTGGCAAACAAATCATTAACAGGCAAACCACAACTAACTTAACGAAACGGGAGAGCGCGTGCCAAAAACTGCGAGTGAGAGAGAGAGACATAGAGATAGAGAGCGCGCAAGAGGTTACAATTTCGTAATAAGTGTGCAGGCCAAGCAGCTGATTGTTTATTTAATATTACCGATAGCCAGACACAGACATACACGCACATACGCACACAGTAACAACGTCGATGGCTTAAATGTAGGCGTGTACCGATCGTCGATAGCTGAGTTGAACAAACAAAAGGAATTAAAGAAAGAGGGCTGCAAGGGCAACAGCACGAGAGCTTAGTCAGCGAAAGCCCCCAACAAAAATACCAGCAGCAGCAACAGCAACAACAACAACAACGACAACAGTAAAAGCAGGAGTCAACGCAGGAACGCAATTGTAGCTACACTTGACTGTGTGAGTGGAAGAGAGGCAGCCAGAGAGTGAGAGAGCAGCGTAGCACAGCGCAGCGCAGTTTGATATTGGAAAAGAGAGAGAGAGTGAGAGAGAGTGTGTCTGCCTGTGCGCGCCTCTGTCTGTCTGTCTGTCTGTCTGTGCAAGTCGCTTGATCAACGATCAACGACACGCCGAGCCTGTTCATCAAAGCGCGTTCCAAATCCAAGCCAGACGCATCGTTGGGTCGTGCGCTCCAACGCAAAAAAAAAAGAAAAAACAACACACATCAGTCATCAGTCATCAGTCATCAGTCGGCGGTTGGTCGCGCACCAGGATCCCACCGAACCTTCAAGTCAAAAGCGAAGAGAAAACTAAAGCAAGAACAACAACAACTGCGAAATGCAACAAAATCGCAAAACTGCGCGCGAGCTATACAAGAACCGTACTCCAAAAACACGCCCGAACACACTAGCACCGACTCTGTTAACCAAATCATAAACGATATCAATTAGCCAGGCCCGAAGGCTCACTAAAGTTTATCTTTTCTGTTATATTATTTTATTAACATTTATTCTATATACTTTTTTTTTCTTGTTTTCGTGCTAATCCCCAACCATCCTGTATACACAGTATATATAAATCTATATATATATATATCCATATATATACATAAATGTGCACTTCTGTTATTTAATATTTTTTTTTTCGTGACAAATAACCAACAACAAACAATTGTGATTTTCGAAACTGTGTGATTGCAAAAAGAAACGACAACAAAAAGAAAGTTCCTTAAGCAAGTGATAAAGCTCCAAAAGAAAGACAACAACAAAAGCATCTTCATTACATATATATATATACATACAGCTATATCTATATACCTAGAGAGAGAGATTTCCGAGAAATATTTTCAACAAGGATCAACAGCTTTCTGACATGCAAAAGTAAGTGAACTAGTTTTTACTTCCTCAGGGAACTGGATCCTCGATATATCTGAAATTTGTATCTTCATTTTAATAGAGTTTTTTAGCACGGCTTGTACTAAAAAATGTATTTCAAATAAGTATGCTACATGAAATCAAGCAAAACGTATAGGCAAATATGTCATAGGTATATATATTAATATAGCAGTACGATTAGCTGAGCTGAGCTCTTTCCGCAGTGACCGATCGCTGTCTAAGAGAGCCACGTGGATGCTAAATTTCGTACCGTCCTACAAGTTTTGACTGTCAAAACACGAACAACCTTGGGGTCCATGAAATATGTTGCTTGTCAAGAGAATATGCTCAATACTATATTGAATGGTATCTCCCTCTCTCTCCCTCTCTATTAATTTTTGAATTCATTTTTGTTGTTTTTTGTTTTCTCTTTGATTTTCATTTAAAAACAACAATAAATTTTGTATGTTCCAGATGATAAGCTGAGCTCGCGTTTATTTTTAACCATTGAAGTTTATGTATATATATATATATATATATATATATATATATATATATATATATAAAGCAAGAAGAAGCAGAAAGAGTCTGTAGGGAATGGGAAACACAATAATATTTGATATTGATAAGAAGAGACGCCGACGCCGACGTCGACGTCGACGCAGATGCGAATGACTCCAACTGTTTGTTATTTGTTGTTATTTTTAGACTTGGCACGCTATAAAAATACAAACACAATATCAGACAGAAATGATATTACATAGATGATATGGGTAATACTTGCGTCAAAACATATATGCGAGAAGGAGCCAAGCAAAAGGTTAAATCCGGTTTCAATTGAGGCATATGTTCACGTTTTGGATATAACATCAAATGGAATGTAAATATATAGCATATATGCTATGTATGCCATATATATTTATATGATTGGTGCGTTTTATAGTTCCAATTGAAGCTAACCCAGCTAGAAATAAATAAAAATTCAAATCTTAAGAGACTTTATTCGAAATGTAGTATAATCCTTTGAATCGAGCAATGGGGCTTACTTTACTTCCTGCTTGGGAATCCTTTGAATTCTAGTTTTGCGCTTCTACCTTTCTGGGTAGATACTACAGATGGGAAACCCCTGCTTAGGCCTTGTTCGAGTTGCCTTGAGCTAAATTTTCTCAAACAGTCCATAGTCATGCCCTATGACTGATCATATATATATACGATTTATATACATATATATAAATATATATGACTAATAATATAATATACACCCAATCCAATCTCACTTATAGAAATCTAACTGTTAATCTCTTTGCTTCCAGATGATTTTCTCAGTGTCTAACTCAAGTGTCCTCTCCCTGCTCGCCATGCTAGTGTGTCTGGCAGTCGGTCTGTCCCTGGTGTGCAGCACGCCGATCGCATTCACGCCAGAGCAGCTGGAGATCAAGCATCGCTGCAGCAAAGATCTGGACGAGACCATCCATCAAATCTGTAAGGGACGCACCATGTCGCTAGCCGAGCTCTATCGTAAGTCCGATTGCATATGCCTCTGTATAGCTGTCACTAATCGGAACCGATCTCTTTGCATACATCTATATACACATAAATAGCTCAAAGCTTTGGCAGTCGGACCAAGCGATTCGCTGCCAACGGCACCTACTACAGACCCTTGCAGAATGGACCCATCCACGAATGCTGTGTGCGACCCTGCGGCTATTCCGAGATACGTCAATATTGTGCGCCCGACTAGGGCACGAGAGACATGCACTCTCTATCTAACTATATAAATATATATATATATATTAGGCAATGCCCACACACACACACATTTAATTTGAATAGACACACACACACACACACACACACACCCATACACTAAGTATATTGTACTAATTTAAGCTATGCACTAATAAAAATTTATACAATTATGAGAGCGCAATGCGGTCCACTAAAATCCAGTCCGAAGCGAGACTATATTATATATATATATATATATATAGATATATATATATATATATATATATATATATATATATATATATATATATATATAACCCCATTAATGCATTCTTTTCACTTGGCTACTTGAGTTTTATCCAGTTTGGATTGGTCCCACTTGAGTGGGCAGCAGATTTTTGTATACCCTGCACTCGCTCAGAGCGACTGAGCAGGGGTATATAGCTATGACTGTGCAGCCAATATAGTATCTGTTATATATAAAAATCTTCAATCTGCTACAGAGACTCCTCTATCGACGCGTATGGCCAATAGCAGGGCATCTGCTAGTCAAGCATGCCCCGCTGGCGCGCACTCACGTGCCTGCTGGCACAGTTTCCACAGCGTCTTCCGACTGCTTGATTAAGATAAGCTCTCTATCTTGATTATCAACTAGCTAAATATATCTTTAACACTACATTCCAAGCGCTTTCGCATCATACTCACAGATCAGGTTTCCCCCCGCCTAATTGCCCTCTCTTTCTTTAACACTCTTAAAAGATTCGATGCAGTAAGAGCTCAAATGGGAAGCTGATGCTCCATATAGACACTCATATGTATATGCATATCGAGGTTTGTTTGTGTTTGTGTATATTGGTGATATATATAAATATGAACAGTCGACGGCTTCGCATGGAACTGCTTAGACGTCTTATCCTAACTGTTATACGAGTCTATTTTATATCGGAATTGTGGTACTGTTATACCCTTTTCTTTTCTACCCATCCATATGTGTGAATGAATTCCATCTCAGTTTTATAAAACTGTTATACTGTTACACAACTGTTATAAAACTGTTATACTGTCTATCTTCCTATATTTGATTTTTGTTAGAATTGTTATACTGTTTTCAAATGTAGATATTTAACATTTAATTCTTACGTAAGCTGTCATATGTACTGCTTTCTATTATATGTGTCTTGCAGAAACTGTTATACTTTTAATTTTCTACATAATTAACTTTTTTATAAGCTATTCGACTCCAAAAAGAACTGTTATAATATTTTAATTGCTTGCCATTTAATTCTTATTTTGATATATATATGTTATAAGACATATATATGTGCAGATATACACTGTTATATTCACTTCAATGGACTCTAAAATTCTTACTAAGCTGTTATACTCTTCTATGTCTTATTCATGGAATTCCTATATAAACTGTACATATATATACATATATATATATATATATATATATATATATATATATATATATATATATATTTGATAATCTCAATTAATTACTTTACATAATCTACTTATAATTGTATCTGGTTAGATTTCTTGAATTTAATTAGTGCTTTTTAATTCATTATTGCTCGTCATCTCTTTGTGCTTCCTATCTCTCTCTCTCTCCCTCTCACTCAACCCCTTCATTCCCCCCCCCCCCCCCCCCCCCTCTTATACGCAGTCTTCATTAATGTCCTTTAGCTTTCTAACCTACAAACAATTTCAGTAGAGGAAGAGAGAGAGAGTGAGAGAGAGAGCGCGGGAGCGAGAGCGGCATTTAACATTATTGCCATGGGTAGGTTTCCCTTTTTTATTTATTTTTTTTTTTTTCAATCTAGTCATAAAATACGCTTCGTTGACCTTTTTGGGAAGGAAGTGTGTGTGTGTGAGAGAGAGAGAGAGAGAGAGAGAGAGAGAGCGGGAGGGAGGGCGTTGTAGACATTGGACACTGAATGGGGTCAGATGACTGCAAATTATGTCACAAGCGGCAATTCAGATGATTTTAATGATGGCGAAATCAACTACACATGGGAATTGACCGAACGCACACACACACACTGGTATAGAAAACACCCTGCTCACAGCTTAAGTTACACACACACACACACACACACACACACACAAGTGATTGCCTGCGACTAAATAAAGCAGTTCACATATGCAATGCTTGCTGTGCGCTGTCGAACATGTTCGAACCGAGCTGAACTTGCAGTTGCAGTTGGAGTTGGAGTTGGAGTTGGAATTGGTTCCTGGATCGCGAGCGCCAGAGATCAGCGATTGGCATTCATTTGGCAGCTGTCTGCAAGCACTGTACAACACAGCTTTTTAGCCGTAGTCCCAGCAACGTCCTAATCTCCGCCAAGGGGCCCCCAGGTGTTTTCTGGTATTACAATGCCTACTCAAATAAGAAAATCAACAATTTTGCTGATTTATTCAGAATTATTTAAGTGTTCAAAAAATCATGCGAAGAGCACGCATTTTCCTTTAAGGCGAGTTGCTTACAGGACCTACTTTGCATAGATAAAGTGAGTGTTCCGCACGCCCACTCACGGACACACACACACTCACACACAATCGCATTCAAATTTAGTCAAATGATTTTGTACTCAAGCGTCGCGACGGACACTCAACAGAACCATAAAATCAAGTTGCGCCAACAGTTCGAACCGCAACGAGTCGAGCAACAAATACCCTACAATCGCGCTCAGCTGTGCAGCTTCTAGGCGGAAGGTAGCTATAATAGATGGAGCTATCTTAAGTCTCTTTATTTTTTTCCTTTACCCCTCTCTCTCTCTGTCTCTGCCTTTCTCTTTATCTACCAGATTCAGGTATTTTATCTGTCGGAGCAACTGAACTGGCTTTCTCTTTCACTCTTTCTAATTCTTTCTCTCCCTATCTCTCTCTCATGATACAGGTCTTTATTTTTCTCCCTCTCGCTCTTTCTCCTCGTTCTCTCTCTGCTCCTATCTTCTCACTCTCCTACTTTCTCATTCACTCTTTTTCCTTCTCTTTCGCTCTCGCTCTCTTTTTCTCTATCTCTCACTCTGTCTCTCCCGCCCTTATGAGCACGCTGCTTTTTCAAGTGAATGCCTTCAACTCGTTGCCCAACGAGCTATGCCCACTCAGCGTAGAGTATTTACAAGCTGTAATAAGAGCGCAGCCCGAAACGTTTCGATATACCAAAGAAAAAAGGGGGCGACTGAGTCGAGCGAAGGACTTTATTTCTCTGCATACACATATTTGCGTGTATGTGCGTGTGTGTGTGTGTGCTTTTGTGTGTGTATTGCCTGTCTTTGTGCTTCAGACGGAAGTCGTGGCCGTGCAGGGAGAGGAAGAGGGAGAAGGCGAAACACGAAGTTGTTTGCCCTGGTGTTGAGAAGTTTGCCTTTACTTTTTTGCCATGCGGCAAGCGCGGCATGTGGCATGTGGCGTGCGGCATGCGGCATGCGGCAAGTGTGTGAAGGGGCGACGCAAGTGACATTGATGAAACGGGCCGTAGAACATTAGCCAAATACTGCAGAAATTTTGCACTAGACTGTGTTTACACGGGGGTGGCTAGCGACACACAACTGGAAATATATATATCTATGTGTGTATGTGTGTGTGGGTGTGTGGCTGCTTGGTATGGGTGTCTGAAGCAACAGAAGTCGTACAAGGACAAAATTGCAAAAGCAAGTCAACAGCAGCAGCAGCAGCAGCCGCTAAAGGAGTGTCACAGAATATTGTGGCAGCGGCTCGAACTGACTTCAAAGCAACGTCAGGTGGGCGTCACTGGTGGGCGTCACATAATGACAACTGTATTAGAGGCACGCATACATAGGCACATATTGATATATAGCTAGATACATACATATGTCTGCCCCCAAAGGCTGAGCTGTAAGTGAGACACTCAATTTCCTGTGAAGCGGAAATCGCATCAAATGCTATCCGAAAATATAAAATAACATCTATATAAGGCGCGATTTCTCGATTTCCTCAACAAGCATTTCGCATATTGGCACTATCATTTATCTTTGGATTATGGCACAGAGCTGGGGTAGAGCTCATGAAATTGATAAGATCCCAATCAATCATTGAGTCAGTCAATCATTGAGTCAGTCAATCATTAAATCAGTCAATCACTGGGTCAGTCAATCATTGAGTCAGTCAATTGAGTCAGTCAATCATTAAGTCATTCAATCATTAAATCAGTCAATCACTGGGTCAGTCAATCATTGAGTAAGTCAATTGAGTCAGTCAATCATTAAGTCATTCAATCATTAAATCAGTCAATCACTGGGTCAGTCAATCATTGAGTCAGTCAATTGAGTCAGTCAATCATTAAGTCATTCAATCATTAAATCAGTCAATCACTGGGTCAGTCAATCATTAAGTCATTCAATCATTGAGTCAGCCAATCAACCAAAGTCTTCTGGAGAGCAATCAGTCACTGAAGCATGCAGCCAGCCAATGATTTCATCACTCAATCAATCCATCAATCAGTGAGTCACACAGTTTGTCACACTATCAATCACTCACTTAGCTCAGCAATAAATCAGTCACTCAATTATTCAATCTGTCAGATAGTTAGTCAATCAATCTGACAATCATTCAGTCTGTCAATCAGTAGCAGTCACTCAGTAAGTCTGCCTTTCAATCATGAAGTCAATCAGTCAGTTTGTACGACAATCATTCAGTTACTCAATCATGCAATCTACTAATATAAATATTAGTCAGTCAATCAATCAAACAGTTTGCAATCAGTCTGTCCTGAATTCACTCAGTCAATCAGACAATTTATTGGTCAATCAATCAAAAAGTCAAAAAATGCATCATACAATCAATCAGTCAATCAACTGCTCTCTCAATCCTCGCTTTCCCAATCTGTTCGGATCAATCAATCAGGCAAACTGCTATTCAATCAATCTGTCTGTCAGTCAATCATACAATCCTCGCTTCCACAAGCCTTTGTTTCACTCAGTCAATTGGTGAGTCACTCAATCAATCAGTCTGACAATCACCTACTCAATCAATCAATCAATCAATCAATCTGAAATCCTTCAATATTCCATATTCGATAACCATTCGATTAGCATCCAGGCCAGAACCGATTTCCATTGAAACAGTGTTGAACAACACTCTTGTGACACTTCCTTGTCATGGCTCTTGTAACATGTTCAACACTCGTGGCAAGGAAATGTCAGAGTCGAACTGAACTTGATTTAGTCGAGCACTCAGCCTATCCAACTAAGGCTAGCTCTCTTTAACTAAAATTTCCGATTTTTCTAGAATACCCAAAGCAAAAAAAAAAAAAAAAAAGAGTTTTTCTTTTGTGGTTTCCGCTTGGTAGTTAGCCATGGGTCGTCCGCGCAGCATTGAGATCAACCAATTGGTGGAGGTGTTGCCCAATAAGCAGTATTGTCGCTGCATTCTCTGCGACAAGACGCTCAGCGGGGCCGTCAGAAGCAACATCAAACGGCACTACGAGCGACTCCATCCGGAAGTAGCGCTGCCCAAGCCCAAGAAGCGGAAATATTTAGGCCAACTGAAGCTTCCGAAAAAGGGTAGGAATATGGAATGCAGAAAGTGAAAAAAAATAGGATAGAGAGAACAAGAGAGAGAAAGAGAGAGAGAAATATGAATAGAGATAGAGAAGATAGAGAGAGAGACAGAGCGCGAGAGAAAGAAAGAGAGAGCTCTCTAGAGAGATAGTAAATAGATATAGAGAAAGAGAGCGAGAGCGAGAGAGAGATAGAGAGAGAGAGATAGAGAGAGACAGGCAGAGAGAGAGAAAGAAATAGAGAACAGAAAGAGATAGAAAGCGAAACTTCAGAAACTCTCCTCTAATCCAATTGCTCTCTCTCAATCCATCATTCTTGGATGGTAGGAAATACTCCATGAGAGAGAGAGAGAGAGAGATAGCGAGAGAGCGATTGAGAGTCGTGCATAGTGCGCACTGTTAACACCTATAATAACAATATCAATTGTCTCTGCAGTTAAGAACGAGGAAATAGATCATACCGGGAAGGTGACCAAGTTGAAGAATCGCGTGCGCAAGTGCATTGTGGACTGGAATCCAGACGTGGTCCAGTCGCTCATCGACAATGTGAGGAAGAACGAGAACTTGTGGAACCCGAGCCACTGCTTCTACAAGGATCGCATCATCACCCGTAATTCGTGGGAGAGCGTCGCCACCATCATCGAGGTGCCAAAGAGCGAAACGATTCTCAAATGGCATTCCATACGTTCCAGCTACAGAGTGAGTCGAACTACCATTTGGCCTATATATATACAGTACGCTGATCTAGGTATGGAATGGAAGAGAGCTATAGATATTCCAATCTAGCTATAGACTACGTACTCTATTCTAGATCTGTAAATATATAATATAAATATAAATATATCCGACCTAGTCTATATAGGAGTAAACATATCTCATTTGCCCAACTTTCCAGAAGTAAATCGATATATACTTTAAATATGACTATACTCTTTGGCCCCCAATTTCAGACCCATTTGAAGAACATTCAGGAGGGCCGATCCGGGCAATCGCTTAAGGAAAAGAAGACTAACCCCATCTATGCCCAGATGTCGTTTCTAGATGCCATCATGAAATTTCCATCCGCAGTTGCCAAAACAAGTACCGTAAGTTGACTCTATATAATATAATGACTGTATTGGATCGGTGTCGCTTCTGCAGCTATTGGAGAAGACTCTGCCCATTAGGAAGCAGAAACAGCAAACGTTATCTTTCCAACCGAGCCCGAGATCCAGCAATCGCATTTGGGATGATAGTCTTAGGAAGATGGAGCCCATCCAGGCGCTAATAGCTGGCAAGCTGATCAGCAGTATCCTAATCCAAGGTCAACTTGGTCAATTGACTATGAGCAGCTATATATCGCACTCGAGTCCCCTGCATCTGCCGACCTATCGTAAGTTCGATTTTATACAGACCTGCCTTGGGCCACATATACCCACTTAGTTAGTTGCTTACATTCACCTGGAACTCAAAGCGAGTCAGTTGTTCGTCATTTGAACGAAACCGGTTCACGAACTGTTAAAGGAACTAATTCAAGCTTGGAGCATTAGAGAACTGGTTCATATGGCAAACAAAGCGTACAACGAAATGCCAAATATATGTATGTATATACATATATGTAGTTGAATCTATTTCTGTTTGTATGTATATATGTATGTATGTATGTATGTGTGTATGTATGTGTATATGTATGTATATACATACACACATTTATCCATATGTGTTTTCAATAGAGCTACCTCGACTTGGACGTCCGATGTTTGAATATGTTGACAGAGAGGATTACGTGAACAATCAGCATAATACGGATATAAGCCTGACCAGCAGCAGCGAGACGGATGCAGACATCGCAGCAAACAGCACGAGTCAAAGTCAAAGTCCATGCGAATCATTGGTACGTACAAAAGGGACATCATCAGCATACGCAAATACATACACACACACTCACGCACACATGCAAGCATAGTGTCAGCAAAGTGCTTTCACGGAACTATAAAAGCGTTTGTGTGTGTGTATGTGTGAATTCAATTGAACATCTTAATGATTTGCAAGCGAAAACACACACATACACACACACACACACACACACACACACACACATGGATGCACAAGTCGCTCTACTGTCTCCCCCTCTCTCTCTCTTTAATTTGAATTTCATATGATGTTAAGCAGGATGGCGCGGATACGTTTAATCAGCTGTTTAGCAGCTTAGCTTAATTTCAATTGCGTGCAAAGCTTTGACTTTCTGCTGTTGTATTTGTTTTGGTTATTGCTTTTGTTTTTGTTGTCTTCGAATTAAAGTTTGACTAGCTGAACAACAACCACAATGCATTGAGTAAGAAACAAACACATAAATGACCCTCAGATTCCATAACGTGTTTAAGCGCACAACGCCAACAACAACAGCAAGCAGTAGCAGCGTCGACGTCGACGACGGCAGCGACAGCAACAGCAGCAATAACAACAGCAAAATGCAAGCACAACAACAACAAGGAGAAACCGTTTCAAACCGGTTCGGCGCGTCGTATGCTCTCAACTTGCTCTTCGCTTATGCGAAAGTATGTGTGCGCGCTTGTTTCTTACGACTTTGTGTATTGGTGTGCTTGCATCAGTGTGCGTGCTCCAACTACGAACCGTTTGCTGTGAACCGCACTCAGAGCGCTCTTTTTTAGCAGATTTGCGCGCTGCGACCGAGGCGTCAGAAGCGCTGGAGTGCGAGCGAGAGGCTACTAGTGACTAGCTACTACGTATATTGCGTGCCTGGCACCGGTTCATGAATTGGTTCCTACTCTGGTTTGACTCTCTCGCAGCTCTGTATGCTGCTCGTTCAGTAAACGAACGATACTCAAGTATGACGCACGCTTTTCTGTTGTTTATTTTGGAACTTGTCGTCGTTGTTGTTGTTATTATTTAAATAATATTTGTCGTCGTTTGCCGTTTTGTTATTGTTGTTGTTATTATTTTTCTTATTATTACTGTTGTTGTTGTTGTTAAGAGTAATGTCGCCTAAGCGTTGCAAGAATCCAGTTAACAATCATTTCATTTACAACGACGAGACACACAAAAGCACATGCAAAGTATGCCTGTTCGATATGGCCGGCAGGCACTCGGAGAACCTGATGCGCCATCTGAAGCGCAAACACCCGGCCACGTACGCCGAGGTAATGTTAGAGAAGCAGCGCCGACGATCAGCCAATGCAAATCGATCCGGCTCATCGGATGCGGCGGGTCCATTGTCATCCATGTTCAAATTCGAGACGCAGCCACACAAATTGTTCATCAAATCGGTAAGACGTAAAACGCTCTCTTACTATCTCTCTCTCTCTCTCTACAATATATACATAGTATGCTACTTGTCTTCAGTTAATAATTCCTATTTTATACTTTATCTTTCATACATATATATGCACATATATATAATTATATAAATATTATCAAACCAAAAGGAAAAATTGGTATTCAGACTTGATGAACCGGGTCAACAACAGGTAATATATAGAGCAGATCAGTTAAGCTAATTCTCTCCCTCACTCTTATTTCCAACCAATCTCTCTCACTCTTATTACCCTCCCCCTTTCTTTCCGTTACGCCCGCTTCAACTCTACTCTTGCTCTCTCACTCGCACTTGCTATTAAATTAATTAGGCCAACTGTTTCGTTGTTGTTTTCAACTACCTCTCCCTATAACCGCTATACAAGTGTTATACACGTCTAGACTAAGCTCTATACCTAACACAATCCAATCTTCTTTACCTTATATATGTAGCCCAGAGAAAGATCTGTAACTTTGGATGAATTCCTGCACCCATCGATCCATATACTATACCAGACAGATCTGTAAAGTTAACTAGGACAGCTTTATCTCGATATTTGAACATTATTTCAACTTGATCTCCAACTCGTAACACCCACCCACTCACACACACAGACACACACACTTTGACGTCGAATGCATATTTGCCACATACTGATTTTTCTACTTTGTATTTTAGATGCCCATGCCGGAGGCATGCCCCAACGAGTTTGACGACGACACCTCCAGTGGCAATGGGCAATTTGAGAGCGTGGACATTGGCAAGGAGGAGCTGTGCGAGGTGGTGCACTCGCCGGATGGCCTCAACGACTCCAGCGAATCGTACATCTATCCCGATAATCATCAGCTCGACGAGGATCCATTTCATGCCACGGCGGGAGCGCATGCCTCCACCTCGACCTCGTCGGCCCAGGGCCAATGCAATCCGAACGCCTTGGCCAGCTCGTTACAGGCGGCCAACGATGACGCCAGCTTTCTGCAGTATCTGAGCGATAAGTTCGGCAAATATAACTCCTATACCAAATACACTGTACAATATCATATCAATCGCATATTGTATAAGGCCGATATGGGTTGCTATGATAATGCCGACGCCTCCAAATTGCCCGATTCGTTTCCCTAAGGAAGCCAACTCCATTGAGTCTAAAGCACAACATGCCAAGTATATCTTGAATATGTAGTATATATAATATAGATGATATCCAGCTGATATCTGAATAATAAAAGTCTATCTTCTATCCATAAAATATAACTCAAATTTGTATTCGACCTAGCAACTGTAAACTATAACTTAGTCTATATGTATATGCGCTGTAACCAAGTCTTAACCACTTCTTATCCATTGGGAAATACTATATATCTCTCTCCCTCTATATGAATATATGTGTATTTATGTATGTATATAAGTCGCATCTTAATCAGTTTTAAATATCCTTTAACCTTGATAGCTCATTGGCCCCGCTGCTGTGGGTCAATCAGTTAGCAAAGTTCATTCGTTTAGGCACATAATCACACGCTCCATCCACCCCTACCCTCATTCCCCATCCCTGCTTAGCTTGGACTCAGCAGCTGCTGTCCAAGCATCCAACATTTTTGCTACTTCATGCTAATGAGAGACGCTCGCTAATGAAAGTAATACCTTTTTTACCTCTCACTCACCCTCCCCACGTCTCACATTCTCCCTCTCCCTTTTCGCGTGTCTGCATCGTCAGAGTCTCTCAGTTTTCTCCTTAAACTTGCCAAATTTTCAAGTTGAATCAAAGCAAATCATAGACCAATGTTTTTTTGTAGTCGACATATGTTGTGACTGGAATTCCCAGATATTTAGCACTTATCTGCGTAGTAGAGCTCTACTGTTAGCATGTGGCATGGGAAATATTTGCAATGAAAGTTCTCTAAATATAAATGTAAACTATATTTGTTTCTATAGTCTCTAGGTCAGCTTGATATATCGATACTTGGCAATAAAGTTTGATCTGAATATCCATGAAATATATTTACATTGTCTAATGTCCGTCTGCCTATCCTTGCGACTGTCCGTCTATTCGTTCATCATAAGAAAAAATTTTAAGCACATATCCCTTGTAGAACGTAACCATTATAGAATAACTGTATAAGTCCAATCGTGGCAATTGGAGAAGTCTAAACTGGAACAAATGTGATATATATTTCAATTGAACCGTGAGCGAGTACTATGCAGTCGTTCTCAACTATTGCTGCGAAGACTTTCACCCAAATCTATTTGGCTTATTTATAAATAGCAATTAGAAAACACATTAAGTTAATTAATGCGTTTTCTGTTTTCTAGTTTTTTAACAAGAACAAGAACAAGATAATTAATTGATGCGAAAAACTCATTAAACAACCTCAATTTCCGTAACAGAATTGAAATATACGAATTGATTATTTCCATTCATCCGCTGTGAGTGCATACGAAAGTCGTTGTTGGCGGACATACACACACACGCACACACACACAACTATGTATATGAACATATATATTTTGCTCTTCAAAACTCTGGGCGTGGCATGAAAAAAGAAAAGAGGGAAGGGCGGACTGCATTGATGTGCTGGCTTGTGGCTAAGCGGGCGCAATGAATGAAAAAGGGCCTCTCTCGACTCGTCTCTCTCTCTCTCGCTCTCTCATTCTCCCACACTATGCGTGCGCGCGTGTGTGTAAGTGTGTACCATGTACACAAAGTGAAAGAGAGTAACTGTGATGCCACCGGCCGGCAACACGGCTACGTACATTTAGGGCTTCGTCTCTGCCCGGCTTCGGCGAATTTTGAACCTGCCTGTCTGTCTGTCTATGTGTGTGTGTGTGAGTGCGTCTATGTATGCATGTATGCGTGTGCAGAGCTCGCTTAGTTAGCCCGCTAAGGGCGCTTTGTTCCTCTAACCCTCTGTAGCTTGTTTGGCAGTGCGCAGCGAAACTCGCATCCTTTGGTTGATTATTAAAGGTTCATTAACAAATATGCCGCATGCTGCATGCGACACTTAATGCAGTTCCAGTTCCGGTTCCAGTCTCAATTTCAGTTGCCGGCATCGTTCATTTTTCTGTTGCAGTTGAAATGCAAACAAAATACAGACAAGCGCACACACACACAGCCACACACAAACAGAGCGACATATACATATATGTATATATGTCCACACACACACAAGTATAGCTTGGCAAATGTTGAAGAAGTAGAACGTTATTAATACCAAAGTCGTTTACTTAGCTGCAGTCAGAGCTTCACACACACACACCAAACATCTTTTGTTGTAATTGCTGTTTTACACACATACACACACACATGACACACTCTATGTGCGCAGGCCAATGTACCGAGCTGAACCATTTTTTGAAAGTTCATGAATAGCTCCGCACCAAGTAAAGACTGGTATTGAAATTGGAACCGGAACTGGAACTAGTGCCAATGTGGCAGCTCAACAGTAATCAATTAGCAACAGACATAAGAAAGCTTGAGGCTTATATATAAAAGTCTATATTTATTTATTTATTTATATATATGATCAGGAAACGAGCTGACTTACCTTTGCCATGTCCATCCGTCCGTATGAACTCAGCGTAGCTTACTCATCGATTGATTGATTGATCGATTGATTATTAGAATGATTATGACTTATTATTTGACAACGTAATAAAGCTACTGATTAACAAGCAGATAGACTAATGGTTGACTGATTGAACTACTGACTGAGTAACTGCATGACTAAGAAAGTCTTAATGCATTAGCTGACTGAGTCTGACTGAACAATTGATTGATTGATTGATAACCTATCTGGACAACTGATAAAATAATTGATTGATACAGTAAATGACTGATTGATTGACTACTGCTTGATTGATTGATATTAAGTAAATTGAAGATTTGCAGAGCAGTTATTCAGTTATGCAATAAATTATCTAGCATCAGTCAATCAATCATTGAAATCTTTCAATTGCCTAACATTAATAAATGAATAATCGTTGAGAAATTTGTATAATTTCTCATGTTTGTCAATCATTTAGTCAATCAATACATATAAATTTTGTCAACCATTCAATCAATCAATCAATTATTCAATTAGTCTATAAAGTAGTCGTTCACTAAACTAGTCAATTAAATAGTCAGTCAATCAATCAGTCAATCAATAAATCAATGCAAATTCATTAGGATAGATTTCGGAGAAACATACAACACATGTTTGTATGTTTATCAATATAATTTGATTTTATCTAACAGTATGTGTGTATGTATGTACATATGTATGTTAAATGTTCCCTTATTTGTTTTCACTTGATTGTTTCTCGATGCACATTCATGACATATGTTAAAAGGTTAATCAGTCGTAATCTGCTTGATTGATAAGGATACTGTTGCTGATTGATATGTGTGTAGCGCTTAACGGGGGTGGGGGGTAGGATGACAGTCTCGAGCTGAGTGTACACACATACACAGGCACATGAATATAGCCAAAACTTCTATCAAATCTGTGCTCAAAGACAATTGCAATTTAAGCACAGATGCAAAGTAGTCGAGTGTGAGTATCTATAGATGTAAACACATTTATGACTAGCTCTAAGGGATGTAGCTAGAAAGTACGCGCACACACACACACGCATAGACACTACGCTTCGCTTTGGCTGAGCTAAACGAAATGTCGCCGCTGCTTCCATGTAATTCGCCTAGTTCGCTTCTTTCCTAGCTGAGTTTTGTTCTTGTTGCTGTTTTCGTGTAAATAAAATAGATGAAAATCAATTTGACGTGTCTTGAATTCTGTTTAAGGTTTAAAGAACTCGTTTCACACAAAAAGATAAAAACGAGCAAGCGACAGGCGACAAGGGACACCAGGGGAGACGGTCGACGAACGACTGACGACGGGGGCAACAGGGCGCAATGAGAGCGAACGAATGCGTGTGTGCGTGTGGCTGTGCAAGTGTGAGGGAGAGGGAGAGAGCAGCAGAATAATGGAAATAAACTCAAAACTCGAACTCGAACTCGATTTGTGTTCATGTGAGTGAGGAGCAGGAGTGGGGGAGAGATGACAGGGCGAAGCAGAGGCAAGGAGCAGGGCGAAAAAAAAAACATAACATAACATCACATCACACACACACACAATACATGGATATGCGTATGTAATGTTTTCGTTGTGCCGCGGCGACGCTATTAATTTTTTTTTTCGTATTTTAAATAAAAACATATGGGATTTACCTAGCATTAAGGGCGGCTCATAATTACATCAATCTTTTTGCCATTTACAAGGATATTTTAGAGCGATATGTGTGTGTGCGTCTATGTGTAAGTGTGTGAATGCTTAAGAATAGCAAAGAAATGAAGAAGACGAAGAAGTCCTCGTTGGACTTGTGACATAACTTGAGATTGGTTTGCCTTTGAATGACAGCACAGTTCATATAGGAGACAGAGAACAGAGACAGAGAGAGGAGAGTGTGTGACAGCGAGATGTTGTACACATTTATTACTAATTTATTTTTCTGTGCTTATCAAATAAATTGAAAATATTTCTGCGAAATATTTAATTATATTATATTTAGAATTATAAACGAAAATTAAACTAATCTAATTCATAAGCAACTGCTGATTATTATTACATATAGACTAACTCATACCCTGTTTATGCGCCCTAGAGCTTGACCCCAAAATTAAAACAAATATATATTATAAATTGAATACATAATATAATATATATATATATATATGGACTATGGACTATGGTAAAAAAGACAAGTGAAAACAATTGAATTTCCGGGCTTTATCTGTCCGAGCTGCAAGCCAGTTCATTCATATTTTTTACTCTAGCTGCGCTGCATTAATTGAATTCGCTTTGAAAAAGCAAATGGCAAGAGTTAAGTCAATCAATATTTTTCCACTGATTGATCGAATTTGAATGATAAATGCTGCAGCAATGCAAAGACAATGCAAAAATGGTGGATGAGTAGAGATGGGGAAGTTGGGGCTTATGTTGTGAAATGAAAGAGACAGAAGCAGTGCAGCACTTAATCAGTCAGTCACTCAGTCAGTCAGGCAACGGCAGTCAAAGTCAAAGCATCATAATGAACAAATCATCATCAACTAACAGCAAACAGCAAACAACAGCAGCAAAGGACTAACCTCGCCTTGCATTTACCCAGATGTCGAGCAGCGCATATGCACACACATATATTCACTAATACGTACATAGCTATAAAACAATAAAGTCTCGACTGCAGCAGCGAGGCGAACACGAACTAGCATAAAGATAGAGACAAAGAAAGAGAGAGAGAGAGCGCGCGCAGTGAATATCTCAAGCAGCACAAAAGCCAGCAAGGCAGCAACAATAAAAGGCAGGCTCACGACGAACTGCACCGCAGGCAACCAACACAACTATTTGCTGAGCGCATACCCTGTACGCAAATAAATAGCAACGGGCATGACATAAAATATCGCAGACACCCAACAAACTGGCGACAACAATCCGTTTGCTGAGCAAAGCTGAAAATTGGAGTTCAAGCCGCCAACTAGCATGAGCGTTAATGTTATACCTGTACTAGCAAGTTTGTTCATGATCGCTTCACTAACCACTTGTACCAAGCTCCTAGCTCAGCAAGTTGAATTCCAATTCAAAATTTCTGATAAATTTACTTACCACACACTTTTTACAGGGTATCTGCACACTGGTGCACACAGACACATTTCACTTGTGCATTTCAACTTGTTTTCTTTCTTTTTTCATTTCTTCGCATTTCTTTCATTTCATAGAGCATCTGCCACAGCCAAGCAGTTGTCCGATTTTGATTGCGATTTCGATTTCGATGTCGAATTTAGACAGAGAGTGAGCTTACCAATGTCAAGAGGAATAGCCTAATTTTTTTATCAATTCTCCATTGAATTAGCTAACTTTTTGTAGAGTTATCGTTGTGTTTTTACTTTTTCTTTTGTTTTTCTTTTTCTTTTAGGTTATAACCGACCGTTGGTAATCAACTACAGCTGACCTAACCTCAATTGTGTGTTTAGTGCGGATTTTACCTGTAGCCACATTTGGAGTTTTACCTGTAATCGCGAGCTAGTAAACTGGAACCAGTTCCGAAAAAAAAACAATATTTTAAAAAAACTGAAATTTTTGAAAAGAATTATTGAAATGGAAATCACTTAATAGGAGACTGTAGAGAGGCGGAGCGAGAGGCAGATATGAAGTGCGAGCGAGATGGCAAATGTTGAGTGGATTCGGAGTAATTAAGGCGATTTGGAATAAGTATGTGTTGATTCTTCACACTCCAACGCACACACACACACACACACACACACACACACACGCACACATTTACTGGCCAAGCCAGTCCAGACATCAACTGCTGTTTGCCGGCCGCAAAAAAAACAACCCTCGACCCCGCGCTTAGCCCGCTCACTCTCACTCACTCTTTCTTTCTCTCTCTCTCTCTCTCTCTCTCTCTCTCTCTTTCGCTCTCTTCCCACCGCCCCCTTCTTCCGCCCAGCTTCTGTCAACGGGTGGCGCGCAATAAAGATGTGAAATGTGAACGAACCGGAAGCTGTGAAGACAGACGACGGAAAGAGGGAAAGCGAGGAAGGTGAAGAAGAATGGAATTGACTGGAAGGGGGGTTGGTTAGAAATGGGCAGGGGGTGGCTGCGAGGCTGAGCTTGAGCGCTTGCAGCGCTCTGGCATTGTTGCTGTCACCGTCGATACGGGAATTGATGTGGATGTGGATGAGGATGTTCTTAATGCCCGACAGGCCGCAAAATCATTGACAGGACTTTTCACAACCATTACGCCCACTTGCCACACCCACACGAAAACGAACACGCACACGCACAAGCACACGCTCGTCAAGCTGCAAACTTGAGCTGTTACCTTGGCAATCACAGCTTTAATTAGTTTAAGTAGCAACCATATTCAAGCATAACTAACCCCGAAATAAACAGATATATATATGCCCTTTATACATGTATGTGTGCCCTATGGAGTCATAATGTGAGCGATTGTTGCGGCCTCATTGTTATGTAAATTACGATTTGGCCAATATTTCGATAACTGCTTCAATCGATATGCGTTTTGGCAAGCATTGAATCTCAGACAGCGACATACCCTGAGCGGTTAGGCAGCGAGGGTGGTCCAATGCCTGAGTTGAATCTAATCCAATGCTTATGCAACAGTAGTTGAAGTCATTTATCGAAAAGTTATCGATAAGTTATCAAATATGAAGCTACTAAGCTAACTTTAGCCAGTAAGAGTATATAGTAGTTCGATCTAGCCCAAAATGATATATAAACTGTTTAAACCAAGAGACAAGCTGCCCCAAGCACCTGAAAGCAGCTCGACTTTCTACTCGTCTAATATCCATATACATATACACACATACATGCGTACATATGTGTGTATGTATATCATACGTTTTTTTACTTTATAATTTATCAAGACTTAAGCGTATTCTAGCGCTAATATTCCAAGAAATTCTCTTTAAGTATCCATAACAGATAACACACACACATATACAAATACACATACACATAGATACACACACGCACGCTTGGGAAAATGCCATAGAGAAAATGGTTTTCTAATTATAGTTGCCCCAATGAATGGAAACAGACAATTTGTTTTGAGCCGCGGCGCTTTAGGTTTTTCCCCCGACTCCACTGTGCGTGTTTGCCCCCTCCCTCTCTCCCTCGCTCTCGCGCCCTCTTTCACTCTTCCACTCTTCCGCTCACTCTGGAAGCGCATCGTCGAAACGTTTGATACAAAGTTGGTAAACGCCTCCGATAACTGTAGCTGAGCACTTATCGCCGTGTGCCTTAGGGTGGACACAAAACACACCCGCACACATGTGTGCGACTATGTTTGGGTGTTTAGTTAATCGTCTGTGACAAAACCCGTTGCATATCACATGCCAAATCTCAAGAACAGATTGAAAATTAAGGAAAAGTCAATTCTCTGTCTCACTCTCTCTTTCTATTAATACGCAGGCAAAACGATTTCCAATTAAAACTTAGGTTGCCCTAAAACAAACAAAAAAAAAAAAAACTACACAAAAAAAATTAACTGTAATGATTTCACTCAGTGATAAGAAATGACGATTGCGTTGGCGTCGCTGCCGACGGCGCTGCTTGTGCAAGGGAAAATAAATATGCGTTTGTACTTTAATTGGTTTCATCGTACAAGCAGCAGCGACAGCAGGCTAAAGCAAAACCAAATAAAAAAGCAAAAGCAAAAGCAAACGCAATCGCGATCAGTCGTTCGACCTGTAAAGACGTGAATTCGAACAGCCTTCGCTTAAGCTCTACTGCTGCAGAGTTCTAAAAATAGAACTTTGCGGTGCATTCTTCAACGCAACAGCAACAAAAACCGCACACGCAGCGTTTTCTTATCGCTTGCTTCCGCGTAACTCAATTGCTTTAATTGCAATTTACGAAATTTCGTCGCTTGGCGCGAGTGCGCCTGCACTCAAAAGCACAATCCGCGATGACATCTAATGTCAATAACCTCGCTACAGCTGTAAAGGTAAATGCAGAAATGCAAGCCCAGCTTAACGTTGTGATGGCAAATAGGCAAGCCTCCATCATGCCAATAAACTCAAAAATAGATATCGCCTCCGTGCAAGGCATCACTAACAACAAAAACACGAAACGTAAACAGCCAAATTCACCAAAAACCATCAAGAAAAGGCTCATCTTCGACGAACCAAGCACCAGCAATGCAGCATTAATATCAGAAAATCGATTTTCACTGCTCGTAGAAGAAGATGAAGACTACAGCGAATCACCTGTAGCTCCAGAAGCCCCAGTATTGACCGACCAGCAAACTACTCCGAAACCTCGTCCGCCCCCCATATGGTGTCCAAACATCAAGTCTGTGGCCCTACTTCAACAGATAATAGATAAAGTAATTGATGCTAAATCATACGTAATTAAGCCAAAGAAGAATAACATAGGTGTATTAACCCAATGCAGTGAGGACTATCGCAGAGTTATAGACCACTTTACTAAGCTGGAATTGGAGTTCCACTGCTACCAGCTTAAGGAGGACAAACCATATAGAGTCGTGTTCAAAGGGCTTCACTCCAGCACTGATACAACACTAATTAAAAAGGAATTGGAAACCAAAGGCCACACAATTACAAATGTGCACAACCCACTGAGCCGTATGGACAAAACACCGCTAAATATATTTTTTGTTGACGTGGCTCAGGCCCCCAACAACAAAGAAATTTTGGACATTCGAGTTGTCTGCAGGCAACGCTGCACAGTGGAACTGCCAAGAAGATACAACGACCTGACACAATGCCATCGCTGTCAAGAATTTGGACACACACAACGCTACTGCCACAAAGCTCCCAGATGTGTGCGTTGCGCCGGGAAACACGCATCCAAAGACTGCACCCGCGAAAAGGACCAGGCACCAACTTGTGTGCACTGTGAGTTACAGCACCCAGCCAACTATAAGGGCTGCCAAGTATACAAGCGGTTGCGCAAATTGCAATCCCCAGCACAAAAAAGGAGTCCCACACAAACACCGTCTACGGGTCCGAGTACTGCTTCCGAAATTACAAGGCCCCGGAGCATTACCCAAGCCACGAGCTTTGCAACGCCTATTAGTGGTGTTTCTTACGCACAGGCCGCTAGAGGTGGACCGTCAAATAAGAATACCACAAGTGACACTTTGTTCACTGAAATGCTTCAGCAACAACAACGTCAGTTTGACGCAATTAATGCCGAGCTCAAAGCGATGCGAGAAGTACAATCCCAACAAGCAACCATGCTAAACAGTTTAATGGCCATCATAACCAAGCTTGCCTACAAATAATGGCTTTACGTGTGGGTATCTGGAACGCCAATGGCCTGAGAAACAAGACTCAGGAACTGGCTGCGTTTCTCTCACAAGAAAACATAGATATAATGTTAATAACAGAAACTCATGAGTGCCCCACTACACAAATTTTCGGATACGAACACTATCAGGCTCATGGTGAAGGAGCAAACTGCTTTGGTGGATCCTCAATCCTCATACGAGCAACAATACCGCATACACCTTTACTGCCAATTTGCAACGCAACAATGCAGGTCTCAGCCATCACCCTGCCTACGTCTATTGGAGCGATCGAAGTTGCGTCAATTTATCTTCCGCCAAACACTGGTCTGTGTGATCATCACATGGAACAGGTTCTAGGCCAAAGGTTGAATAAGACCCTCATCGGCGGCGACTGGAATGGATGGCACCCATTTTGGGGAAGCAATAGTGCGAATCGTCGCGGAGAAGTCATATTTGAGGCGATTCAAAACTTACAATTCAGCATATTGGCGACTGGAGCCCCCACCCGTTACCCAATTAATGGACACAGGCCCTCGGCAATCGACTTCGCTGTCTACAAAGGCATCTGTGACCGGCAATTGACCATTGAAGAATCCTTGGACCTATCCTCTGACCACCTGCCACTAATAGTCACAATCCACGCGCAGCCACAGCCCTTGCCCATTAGGAAACAACTACTGCCAGCAGGATCAGATTTAGGAGTCTTTAGGCGCGAGCTCCATTACTCTTTGCACATAGAAATGGAACTTAACACTCCTGAAGACGTGGACTACGCAGCAAACAAACTGCAGGAAGAAATAGTCAAAGCTGCGCACCAAGCCGCCCCACCATCTTGCCAAACAAGACAACAGTCTCCGTACAACATCCCCCTCACCTTGGAGGCCCAACACCTACTAATACACAAAAGATGGGCCAGGAGACGCTGGTTAAGATTACGCACGCCTGATGCCAAATCCATGTACAACGAAGCCACGAGGCATCTTAAAGCTGCTCTCGCCCTGCTTCAAAAGAGGTGTATCAGCGATGCGCTGGTACGAGCTGAATCGCCCACTGACGCAGAGTTTCAATTATGGAAATTTACAAGAAAGCTCAAACGGCAGCCAATACGACGTCATCCCATTCGGAGCATTTCTGGTTCCTGGCACATTGGAGACGAAGCTCAAGCTGAGGCTTTTGCAAACCACCTTCAAGACCAATTCACGCCGGTGATTACCGCAGAGGCCTCAGAAATCGAAGCAACAGAAGACATCGTTCTCTCGCCCCTCCCAGCTGAAGACCAGATAACTGGATGTACAAAAGAAGAGGTTCTTGAACACATCAGAAGAGTGAAGGCAAAAAAATCCCCTGGATATGATCTAATAAACGGCAGAGTCCTTAGAGCACTGCCTGACTCCACCATAGACTACATAACTATGGTGTACAACGCCATGCTCCGCATCCGGCACTTTCCAGCCTGCTGGAAGCGCGCCGTGATTGTGATGATTCCTAAGCCTGGCAAACCCGTGGGAGAAATTGAGTCGTACAGACCAATTAGCCTGTTGCCAGTACTCTCCAAAATATTCGAAAGAATATTTCTGGAACGAGTACTGACACATCTGGGACGCCAGGAGGCCATTCCAAACCATCAGTTTGGCTTCAGGAGACAGCATGGAACACCGGAACAGGTTCACAGAGTTGTGCACCATATCCTTGGAGCCTTTGAAGAAAAGATGTACTGCTCTGCCGTCTTTTTAGACATCAAACAGGCGTTTGATCGAGTTTGGCACCTGGGACTGCTGCAGAAAGTGAGGACCACCCTTCCAGCCCCATTTTTCGCGTTGCTATCCTCATACCTTATTGGAAGAACCTTCCAAGTGTCAAGGGGGCAAACAGTATCCTTGACTAGACCAATTATGGCTGGAGTACCACAGGGTAGTGTTCTAGGCCCAACACTTTATACTTTATTCACAGGAGATATGCCAACTCCCGAGCCAAATATAGGAAGTACAGATGCAGTACTCATAGCGACCTATGCAGATGACACCGCCATCTTATCACGTCACGTATCTGCGCAAGAAGCTTCAGACTCACTACAAAAATATCTGGACTCTTTCGGACGCTGGGCAAAACGGTGGTGTATCACCATTAATGCACAAAAGTCTGTACATACTACCTTCGCCACTAGAAGAGGAGATTGCCCAAGCGTTGCATTGGGGCCCACTATTCCCAAAGCCTCAAAAGTAAAGTACCTTGGTATCACTCTTGACAGAAGGCTGACTTTTAAAGCGCACATAAGTCAAGTAACCTCAAAATGCAAAAGCAAGCTAAAAACCCTCGACTGGATGCTGAGAGCTTCAAGCAAGTTGTCTTACAGCAGCAAGGCCGCCATCTACAAGGCAATAGTTGTCCCAACCTTCGTATATGGTATCTCTCTATGGGGCTCCTCGGCGAAGACTACAAGGAACAAAATTCAGACCCTGCAGAATAAAGCACTACGCAGATGGACTGGAGCCAGCTGGTTTGTAAGAAACTCAGTCTTACATAGGGATTTAGCAATTCCCACAGTTGCTGAACTCATTGGGCGACACAGTTCAAGATACGCGGACAGACTTGCAGCGCATCCTAACCATCTCGCAAGCAACCTGGCTATAAACAACAATAGGCGAAGACTGAAGAGATTGCATCCTCTAGACAATATTAGAACTAATTAAGATAGTAGCTACAAGTGCAGAATAATTGGCATATCTGCCCTCCCATTAGTTAAGGTTTAGAGCTAAATGCGCTATAGAGTCTAAGACAATAAGCTGCAACAAAATAAAGAAATAAAAACGAAAAAAAAAAAAAAAAAAAAGCAAACGCAAAAGCAACCCCCTTCAGCTTGTGCTCTTAGCATAAACACACGTACAACCGTGTAACTGTGTATGTGTGCGGCTTTCCCGCATGCAATGAAGCTGCAGCAGACTCTGGCGCTAGACACAGCCAGCAGCAGCATTATACACATGCATTTTTAACAGCTGATAGCATTTTAAATTTATGACTCTTAAGCGCAGCCAAGTCAATGCATAGCCAAACGTTACGCTCTTGCACACAATCACACTCACACACACACTCTCTGTCTCTTTTTCATGTCGCTGCGCTCTTTGCTGGCGCTCTTTGGGTAAGTAATTTTGACAGCGCTGTCGATGCTGGCGTGCTGCTGCTGCTGCTGCTGCTGTCTGTCTGTCTGCGCCTCTGTTTGGTATTTGTTTTCTGTTACTGCTCCTTCTGCATCTTCTACTCTATTTTGCTAAGGCTTTATTTTTGGTGGGGAACTATCAACTTCCGAGTTGGCGCATCGTGCTGTCTGTCTAATGCTGATCGAAGCTGTAAATACAATTGTTGTTGTAAAGTGTTTTGTCACGTTGCATCTGACGACATTACTGATAAAGCAAAACAGCTGACAATACACGCTGTGGGGGGGAAGAACGCGCTTGCACGTATGCACGTAAGTGTGTGAGTGTGAGTGCTTGTGCCTACCTGTGAACAGCTGCACATGTAAAGGGGCCCAGCGTCTTGTTATACCCTTGCAGAGAGTAATATAATTTTGTCACAAAATCTGTGAGGCATACATACATAGTTGCATACATACAGAAATACATACATACATACATAGATACACACAAACATGTACAAATACTCATGTATATACACATACGAGATACGAAGCAATTATCAAATTGAATTGAAATTTTCCATAATAGCAACAGTATTTAATTAATTAAAAAAAAAATAAAATTAATTTATTTTTTTTTACTTTATATATAATCCTTTTATAGGCCAAATTACAAATTTTTACAAGAAAAAGTTCTTAAAAGTTGTCACGTTTTTTAGAGTTTCGTATTTCACTTAACTTACGCCTTTTTTTAATTTTTGCTATTCTTTTCATTAAGCAAAACATATTTTGAAAATATATTTTGGCAGCGCTGAGCACAAATCTGTTGCCAACATAATCCATACTTAATTGTTGGCCCACCCTCCAAATTTGATTGCCGCTGCTTCCATAACCGCCCTCTGGCGACAGACAAGCACACGCGCACACGCACACACACAGAAAAAACACACATTCTTACATATGCATGTGTGAATGCGTTTGTTAGTGTGTGGCTGTGTGCGTGTGTTTGTGTTCGTATCTTGATAGATACACAAGCGTTGATTATTAATTATGAAACAAAATGGGCAATGATTACTTCAAGCGACTCCGGCGAAGCCTTAGAAAGTTTTCTGGCCCTCACCTGCCATGAAGAGGAACACCGACAGGCAGCAATAACAACAACAACAATAATAAGAACAACAACCACGACTACAAAGTCTTCGTCTCGGGATTAGCCCAGAAAAGTAACTCAATACTAATACCAATACCAATAGCAACGGAGCGTCTCAGAAAATGTCCAAAGCGAATAACTGAGTAACTGAACGAACGAGCGAGCGAGCGAGCAGGCGAACAAGCGTGCAAAATCCATGCTAACTGGAGTAGTAGAGAAGCAGAGAGTGAGGAGAAGAGCGCAAGAAAAGTTGATTGGAGGAAGGGGAGAAGAGGGCGCATAGGTGATGACATAGCCGTGAACAGAAGAAGCAGCACAGGCAATATCGTTGCACTCGTACACACACAACCATACACACACACACGAACAAGCAGGCACACAGACACCGTTCATGCAAAGACACGGAGCAACATTTGATTGTCGGCTATGCACAACAAACCAGTATAATTGCACAAACACACACACACGCAAACACAGAGGCGAGCACAGTTAAAGACATGGTCTAAAATTGACTGGCGAGTGAAGGGCACTCTCTTTGGCTTAAAGGACGAGATGTAAAAACAAAATGAACGGCAGCAGCGCAGCAGGCAGCACAGAAATTAAAAACCAAAATCATAATAAATAAATTAAATAAAAAAACAAATAGAAATAATAATGAAATGGAAGCTAAAACATCAGCTAGCGTAAGCGGGCGTCCCAATTTAAACGGCGCTTCCATGCCTCGCCACCGCCGTCTGTCCACTCGTGGGGGCCAGCCACCACGCGGCTGAAAAATGTTCGCTCATTTGTATTATGTATTTTGTCTCTATATGCCTCTGTGTGTGTGTGTGTGTGTGTGTGTGTGTGTGTGTGTGTGTGTGTGTGTGTGTGTGTGTGTGTGTGTCTGTGCTGACCTCGACGTCGCTGCCAGCGTCGAACGTGGCGTCGCAGCTCTTTGTTGTGCGTTCGTTCTCTTTTGGCTAGGCTTTTGGGTTTCTCTTGCTTCCGCCCTTGTTGCTTGTTGTCATCGATGTTGTTGTTGTTGCTTGTGTGCCGTTTGCTCAGCGCAATGACTTGTGGGACTTGTTGGCAGCGACGCCAACGTCGGCGTCGTCATTGTTCCGCGCGGCCGTTTAACTTTGCGCTTGTGTATGTAAATATGTGTATGAGTGTGTACGTACGTGTGTGCTATGGTCTCATTTCAAGATAATCGTCACACGAATGAGTTGCTGATGTTTTTGTTGTTGTTGTTGTTATTGCGCTGCTTGTTGCTGTTGTTGTAATTTAGCGGTTTTGCTTTGTTTTCGTGTGTGTTGTTGTTGTTACTGTGTTTTTACTATGTTAGCTTATGAGTATGTATGTAATGGCCTTTTTCATGCATGTTATGTATGCATGTGTGTGCATGCATGTTAATTGTATGACGTATGACATACAGTTACACATGTATGTATATATGTATGTATATTGATACATAGCAACAATTTCTTCTTCGTCGTTTTACAAGACATTTCCACTTCTTCAGGCCAGCGACTAAAAAAAAAACATATTTTGTTTTCCTTCCCACTTCTTTGTTTTGCCGTGGGTTTTTTTGTATTTTCGCTCGCTGTTGTTGCCACTGCGGCTGCTGTTGTAGTTGCCATACTTTTCGCCAATTTGCTGCTTAATGTTATTAGATATGTTTTTTTTTCTTTGCTGATGTTTGTCTTGCTTTTGCTTTTCTTTTATTTTGATGATATTGTGTTTTGCATTTTAACCCATTTAAGTGTTAAATACTTTATGTCAACAGGTTCTGACCCAAATGCGTAGACAAATGAACAAATAGACTAACATACATATATACATATGTATGTATGTTCGTATGTATGCATATGTGTGTGCGTGCTTACACATACACGACAAACGTAGACAAAGAGTTCGCCTTGCGCTGACAAATGTTCGCTGAAAGTATTTACATCCGGGAATCGGTTACACACATGCATACATACATACATACATACATACGTACATATGTATGTGTCTAAATAGCCTGACACTCATTGACGACCTTTTGCTAAATGAGTTGATCTTGGATTCAATTGGGGGATCAGGGCGTCTTTGCAATCCGGCTTCAATGCGAGAAAAATTCACTTATTTATGGATATAAATTGTTCATATCGTGCATTCAAACAAATAAACAAAAAGAGTGGCAGCGCTGTCGCTACCGCTGCCGCTGTTGCTTAATAATAAATTGAAAGCAACAGCAGCCAATACACACGCGCACACACACGCACACACATAATCAATTTGAATTCGAAATGCGCCGCAACAATAATTGTTGCTGTTTTCGCAACAACAACAAGAGCAATAATAACAACAGTAATAACAATAAGAACTGGCGAAAACGAAAATCGAAAACAACAAAAACAATGTCAACGCTTTCGTTGGCGGCAACGTCAACGTCGACGTCGAAGGTGACGTCGTCATCACCATTAACAGCATCACAGCAGCACGTCTGCTGTCAACGTCTACGTCAACGTCGCGACGTCGGCAGCGTGTCAGCGTTGGCAGCAGCGCCAGCTTACACTCACTTAGCTCAGCAGCGACGCTAGCAGCGACGACGATGTACATATTGACTGCGGCGTTAACTTCCGGCATTTTCTTGCTCATCTGAACATTGGGGCTGTTGTTGTTGCTATCGTTATTATTTAAGTTAACACAACACGTATTGCAATAATGATAATAACAACAAATTTCAAATTGCATACAAAAAGAGAGAGAAGGCAATAGGCAGTGCCAAATGAAATGTTCGAAAAAATCACCAAACCTTAGTCTACACACATATATATACATATAAACATACATATGTATGTACATATAAATACAAATACATCTGCCCATTTGAAGGCAGGTATGCATGACCATTTGTACAGTGTACCTAGCCGGGTTTTCAAACAAGATATCAATCGAAAATATGCTAAGAATGCTCTCACATGAGAGCGTGCGCCCGTGCAGGGGACACGAGGTATATAAAAATCAGTCGAGAAACGCATTTAAAGCCACTCAAAAGCTAAACAGAAGACCATAAAATGTTTTTTCACGCCGTCGACGCCACTGCCGGCCACAGCCTGGGCCACCACAGCAGGCGGACAGGCAGACACCGACGGCCGGGTGGGCAGACCATAGGCCACTTGCGTACCACTACTACCATTACTACACACACTCATACATATGCACACACACACTTTTGGTGTTACAGTTTCAATTTAAAAGAAAAACGTTCCCACACGCACACGCATACACACACACGCATGCACGCAAACACAAAGAAGCATCATCATCAATTTCTAAATGCAAAACCGCAATAAAAAACAACAACAAGTAAAGTATTACGATATATAACACAGTGCCGAACTATGCATGCACTCACTTTTCTAGCAGCAAATACTAACGTATGTTAAGAGTTAAAGTTGTTGTACTTAAAAGATTAATATTTGTTAAACATATAGGCATATAAAATATTAAAAAATTAAATGAATAAACTTAGACTTCTCCAATGATAGACATCTAAGCACTTTTAAAATCACTTAAGTAGCTAATATGATTCGTTACCCAACATAGTGTATTATAAACACAGCAAAGCAAACGAAGCCAACGCCGAAATCGAAGTACACACGAAGTAGCAGATGTAGTGAGAGCACAAAACAAAGACACCAACAGAGCCAATAGGCAGAAAGAGAGCGAGAGAGCGACCCCACGAGAGATACAGTGGAAGAGCGAGGCGGCAAAACGGTGTGGCTGGCAAACGTTGCGCTCTGTTTCGGTTTGTCGAGTGTTGATAATTTTATGAGAGTGGGCTGTGGGTATGCGGGAGGACAGTAGGGGGAGGGTCATAGAGTAATGACGAGGACGACGCACGCACGTGTAACCGTAAAAAGAGTAAGCGCCTAGTGGGTTGTTGGGCTGTGCACGTGTATGTGTGTGTCTGTGTGCGTTTGTGTGCACGCTTGTCCATGTATTGCCAGTGTGTATTTACTTTGCAAAATAACAAGCCAGCAGCGAGATGGGTGACAAGATAATTGCTGGTGCGCGAAAGTGTTTGGTATCGCGGCCGAGAACTGATCCGTTAATTTAGCAGCGTATACATGAGCGTGAATATAAAAACATTGAGATGCAGTTACTTTTGATTGTGCCATAGCAAATGATAGTTAGCTGATAACCAGTTGCTGTCCTCTGCAAGGTCTCTTCGCCGCGTTAGACTAGGCATAGGCGAATGACCCAACGATTTGACTCAGCAGTTATATCAATGTCACATCCATGCCAAAAAAAAAAAACAAAACGAAACAAACAAATAAACAGAAAAAATTTCAACAATATTTCGGGCATTAGCCCCATGTATAAAATGTTTGCTTCAAGGTAACTTTTTTTAAGTTTATTTGGGTTTTTTTTATTTAGGCCATTGTACGACAATGAGCAGCTTTCAAAGCGAGTTAACTAACGAGAATGCCCTAATTCACAAATTTATAGACAACTTGATTATATGTATGTATTTGTATATAAATGTGTGAAGTCAATTTAATAAAGAGGAACAAGTCGGCATATGCATGACAAATGATGATCGAACATGTTTAGCTAATTGCATTTGGTTAAGTTTTGATAAACTTATGAAAGATAAAATAAAAACTGAATAGAGTGCAAAGAGCAAAAGGGTATGCTCACGCATACACGCATACATACACATATTCATACACATATACATACACACATACGCACACGTGCATACACATATACACATAGACGGCGAGTATTGCCGAAATGGATTTATGAAATGCAGTGACGAGCGTCGCTACGTATGACGGGCATCCAAGCTAAACCAATCGCACTTAAACGGTATTTACCGTGTTAATTAAACAAAACATTCTCGTTACCCTTGCAAAGCCCTTCGCGTTCAGAGAGCGTGATCTTTAGCAGCGCTCTTTGTATGCATTTACCATGCCCATAGCAAAACAAAGTAGCTAACAAAATGCGGACTTCGAACAGAATGGGGCTACATACACTACATTCGCACGCATGTTAGTTCTTATGTGTGTGTCCGTGTGTGTTGGCGTTAAAGAGCGCGCGCGCGTCTCCATCAGCGACTTAATTATTAAATTAAATGCGCTAAATGGCAGCACACGCAAGTGGCAATAAAAAAATAATGAAAACCAAAAACAACTCAAGCAAAAAGCTCGAAAATAAACACACATACACAGGCACACATATAAAAACATACATACATAAAGAGCGGCATACGCACAACGTTAACGCCAACGTTGACGTCGACGTCAACGTCGACCGACGCCACATGCTTACAACCTTGTCCGTTATGCCCCGCTCCCCCGTGCACGTAATACGCTCACCCACAACCTCTCGGCTTCGGCATAAGAACAAAACAGACACACAAACAAATTCAACAGCAACAACAACGACGGCAATTCGAATAAAATTGTCAACGCTCTCACTCACTCTCTTCACTTCTGTATCTTTATTGCTCTTATATTCTCTTTGGCGCAACTCGCTGAATATGCGCGCACTGCTAGCTGTGACGTTGTTATTTTTCTTGATGGCACTCTCTTGCGTTGGAGCTATTCGGTTATTGTTGTTGCTGCTCTTCATGCTTTTTTATGGCTTTTATGGTCATAAAGCCGATTCGGCCTGTCCAATAACCGCCAGCTGTTGACGTTGCCGCTACCGCTTCACACTCTCGTATAACAACAACAAAACACGGCAAATGAAAACTAAAAAGTACAAAAAACAAACGTCAGTCTCAGTGGCCCAAGTTAAATGGCAACATATGCACAGCCAAACACAAGCATACATATACAAACACACAGAAATTGCCTAGTCTGGCACAGGTATGCACACAAACACAGAGGCAAGCACACACGCACGCAGGGCTGCATCTGTATGCCAGAGGCCCGCAAACAAACCAAACGTAAAAAGCGCGCGCGAATACAGGTCGACGCTCGGGCATAGGCGTTGACGTCGCTAGCGGCCACAATGTTAGCGTTCGCGCCAGCATCGACGTCAGCGTCGGCGTCGTTGTCGCCGTCGACGCTAGCGCAGCGCAACGTTGCTTCTTGTTGCGGTCGACGCTGTTTATGATATTCGGAAATTCCATTTCGTGTGCATTTTTAGTTTGTTATCGCTACAGCTGTAGTTGTGGTTATTGTTGCTGAAGCTTGTTAACATATTTGAAATGTAATTAAATCAATTTGTCTTTGCTCCAATGGGCAAGCCATTGTTTGTTTGTATTGGGCGATATTTAAGCGTGTATATATGCATGCATATACAAATATATATGTTGGGCTTAAGCCTAACATAATTATGTTAATGTTAATGCCTCTTCGCTGTCTGACAACGCTTGCTTGCCCATGTGCGTGCTAAAACCGGTTATGGCTTTTGATCATTGCGCTGCCCATCAAGAAACACAAAAAAATAACTTCACCTGCCATGACGTCACAAGCGCTTATCAATTGCGACGCCAAATTTGTGCGCACACACACAAACGCCCACAATATATAGTCGATACGTGTAAAGGGGGTGGAAGTGGAAGCTGAACGCTTTGGCAAGTCAGCGCCATGTCCCACACAGCCATACACAAGCGCACATACACCGCATAGCTGCCTTTGTGTATGCCTGTCTGTGTGTGCGAGCGTCTGAAACTGTTTTGGCTGCTTCTCTCGTTCCTATTCTCTTTTCGTATTTTAGCTGTAAATCTAACAAATAAAATATGTTCGTATGTGCAGCTACTCATGGAGAAGCACCCTGTAATCCAAAGCATACTCAACCAAATAAGTATGCTATGATAAATACCATAATATTATTTCTTCTACTTAAGTATATAACTGTAAATGCAGATATTCAAATTCAAGTAAAGTGAAAGCTTTGCCAGTGGACAACGTCATTGATTCCAATGTTCCAGTAATTTTGAATACATACATACATATAACAGTTAGAAGTGACAGTAATGCCTGTACAGCATTTTGATGTACAGGGTATGAGACAACAACGACGATTCCAAAATAAAGACAACAACAACTAGACCCAACAGGTTTAAACTACGCAAACGGCAAACACAAATTACAATAACAGAAGCGACCGCGAAGTCAGCGTGGCAGCGACGTCAACGGCGGCGACGACGGCAACGGCAACGGCAACAGCAGTAAAAGCAATAACACAATAAATGAAAATGAAAATCATTTCGACATGTGTACACATACACGCATACACATGTATACAAATGTGCGCGTGTTTATGTGTGTGTGCTGGCGGAATAATTCCGAATTGTCGCCAAACAAACTTGGGAATCAATTGGAGCAGCGAAATACAAGTGGATTTGGTAATGACCAAATGAGAAGTGAAATGAAATGCGATGGGATGGAACATGAGCACACATACACTTAAATGTGAATGTAGATGTGCACATACATACATATGTGTGTATGTATGTACAAATCAGTTGAGGAAAAAGAGTTTTTTCGTATAGATACCTACATACGTATATACAGACAGACAATTATAAATGTATGTATGTAAACACGTAGATTTACACACACATACACGTATTTACATGGTGTTTAAATTCATACAAAAGCGATGACATCTGCTTATTAAGATTACGAAATCTGTTTATGCCTTGAACCATATTTCTTTGTATTTTTTTATGCAGAAAGATTACGTAGCGCTTGTGAGTTGTACACGTAATGCAGTGGCGCTGTGCTTACGTTTATTTTGACGCTAATGCAAAACAAATCAAAATCGAAAACGTGTCATAGCTAAAGAACAACTGCAAGCATATTTACATACATACATGCATACATATATACATAAATATGTCTGTATAAGTAAATCAAAGACTGCATTGCTGATGCAGTAGCAACAACAAAGTCAATGCAAAGCAATTATACACACATACATACACATATACAACCATGTAATACATACATACACAGAGCCCGTCTCAGTCTTGACAATGCGTCGCGATTATGCGATAAGTTGAGTGAGAGGTGAGTAGCACAGCAAACAGCAGTCGCAGCAGCAGTAACAGCAGCCGCTGTCGGCAACCGAAGCCAGGCGCACAGGCATAAGCAGGCTCATGCACACACACGCACAAACGCATACATGCACACATACATACACATATACACACAGGCACATAAATACATGCTGGCAGGCCGACCAGACAGCTGAAGCATATGCACCAGCCAGCAACGGCGTATGTTTTTTACTTGTATTTGGGGTGAGTGCAAAAGCAAGAGAAGATAAAGGTGTAGCAAAGGCAATGTGCGGGCGGCACACAAAATGAGCCCAAAAGACTTTGCTAAATTTAAAGGATTTCGGCAAGTTTTACTGTAAATCGAACTCAAATTGGCGGTACTGTCAAAAAGAAGAGAACACTACATGTGTGTATGTGTGTGTGTATCTATGTATGTATATATATATACGATACATTTTGAGTATTATTATTTAGTTTCTGCTTAGCTCTAATTCTGAAGTGAGCCTGTTTCAAGCAAGCAATTAGTCGCTGATCACGGCGAGCCCTATCCTCTTTGCGGCGAAGTGCGCTCTTGAGCAGTTGTTTGCTCAATTAGTGACACAAAGAGCGTGTGGGGTGGGGTGGGGTTAGATGTGAAGTCAAAGCTTTATATTGCAACTGTAACTAGCGCACTTTCTCTGCCCAAAACAGCATTTGCCCTGTGCAGGGTCTTTAAGCGCACAAAGAGCGAAAAAAACATGACAGCAGCGCTGGGCAGCGAGGCGGAGAAGCGAAGCGTTTCATCTACAGCTTTCTCACGTCGCAGCAGCACCAGTGGACATACAACGTTGGGGGTGGGCGGGCGGCTGGTCGGTTGGTCGGTTGGTTGGTTGGTTGGTCGGTGTGTGGCAAGGCCGCAATTAATTACAAACTTAGCCAGCTGTCCGTGTCCCTCCGCTGCCGCTGCTGCAGCATTATATGCGTGTGTATATGTGTCTGTGTATCTCTCTGATGTCGGCGAAAAGTGGCACGTATCAATGTTGAAAGCATAAACACAAAGAGCGAAGAGAGCGACAGGCAAACCAACAGAGAAGCAGACCATCAAAGAGAGAGGGAGAGAAGGAGGTAGGGAATATGCTGTAGCCAGTCGTTCCGTTGGTCGCATTACAGTTACGTTACCCTTTTGGATGGGCCTTTAGGCTTTGCAATAGATTCTGTATATTGCAAACATGACCAAATTTATGTATAATATACGTAAACGCAAACATTCACACACGCACACACACAAACTTGCATGCTATTATGTATGTGCATATAAAATGTAGGTAAACATACAAACAGCAACAACAACGACCACTTTTTGTGAAGGGCACACAGTTAAAAGCACCGACAGCTACGGCAACGCTGGCAGCGTCTACGCCAACGGCAGCAGCGCCCGCAGACGTTGTAAAATGGCAACAGCAGTAACAATAACGAAAACTGGCCTGTTCTCTGCTTGTGCTTAAGTGTGTGTGTGTGTATGCAATAGCACCAGCATCAACTTTAAATACTTAGACTCAAATCAACAATGCTCCAAACACGAGTCATTTTTACTGCATAAAAACAACAAGAACAGGACACGCACACAACCACACACACAAACACACACACATGCCGCAGTCAAAACTGCTGACGCTGACGCATTTATCACTGCGCTGCTTTGGCCGCCAACGACAACGGCAACAACAATATCAAGAACAAGAACAAATGAACGAAGGAAGAAGCCACCGCAACAACAAACAATAGAGCTAGCCAATGTGATGTGCTGTATGGAGCGGAGGAGAACGCTGCGACGCTGCGGGGCAAACGACGCTCAACAGTCGTCGGCGCGCATTGGGAGTCATTGATTTTCGTTTATGAGCGCGACGGCGACGCGCTCTCACTTTTTATACGTTCATTCACACGGCGCACAGTGGGACTGTTTGTATGGAATGTTAATGATACAACAGACACACCATTTAGGTAGCATGGAATGAACGCATGTAGTTGTATTTATACTTTTAGCTCTAACATTTGGATAACAGAAGATCGAATTACAAAAAAATATATTTAAAAGAGTGTTACTAATAATAAAATGACAATATATACTTTGTGAAATAACTGTAAAATAATAATAGAAATACAACTATTGATGCTAAAAAATATAAATGGCACTCAAAAATATGCGAGAAGTGGGCACTGTAGTTGCGTTGCTGTGTCTGCTTTGCAAATGCAAAGAGCGTACGACAAGCAGCAAAAGAGAGCGTGCGCGCAAAAAAAACACACACACAAAAAAGAAAACACAACACAGACACAGTTAGCCAGTGGCAATGGTGGGGCGTTAGAGGCAAACGAAACTTAAATATGTTATTGATAATTAAATTGTTGCTGTAGCTTTAGCTGAGATACAGCTGTGTGTATATGTATATATACATTTATATATATATATATCCTACTAGTTCATGGGGGCGGCACGTCTGCCTTTTGGGATTTGTGTTTTTGTTTGGCTTTAACGCGACTTTGGCGAATTGTGTGAGAAATGCAGACGCCGCGACAGCGTCGGCTGCTGCATATGCGTTGACGTTGACAGCGCTGTTGCTGCTTATGTTTTTGTTGTTGTTACTGCTGTTTTTGTTTTTGCTTTTGCTTTGGCAGTGGGCAGTTTTCGTTTTCGTTTTCGTTGCGGCACCTTTTGTTGTTCGTATGCCATTGCGTTTGCTGTTCAGAGTACCTGCTAAACGCAAAGCCCGCCATGTCGCCGCCCCCCGCCCCCCACACACCTTGGCCAAAGAACGTACACAGCAACATCAATAACAGAAAAGTAAAGAAATAAATGTAAAAAATAAAAACGAAACACCATCTTGAAATTAAGCGCGGTGATTTCTTTTTGCTCAGTCGCCGCAGGTAGTTGCTGACGCTGTCGCTGCTGCTTCTGCTGCTGGCAGCTCGGCGTGCGTCAGTCGCATCTCTGTGTGTGTGTGCGTTACGATTTTTGTTTTGTACTTTTGGGCTTATCGTGCAGCAAATTGAAAGCAATAAATACTTAATTGTTAGGCCTGCTTAATTACGTAATTTGAATTTATCTTTACAAAATACCGTTTGCTGCCGCACAGCAAAATCAAATTTAAATGGGGGTACGCGCGAGATAGCTAGCAAGCAGAGACAGGGGCCAGGGGCAACAGCGAAGGCCGCCAAAGGTCAATGCAATAGGATATGCACACAGCCACGTGCATATATGCGTGCGTGTGCATGTGTGTAGTGGTGTGTGTAGTGGTGTGTGTAGATGTATTTGACATTGAACTAAAAGCGAATCAGTTCATTTGTAGCACTCCATTGATGATTACTTTTGCAAATAAACAGCTATTTATAAGTACGTACGCATGTGTGTATGTATTTGTGCATAGCAAGTAAAAGTTTGAGTTATATAGATAATAAGTACACACGTCTGCAAGGTCGAGGAAAACAAAAAAAACAAAAAACATTTGCCATATATCTCTTTCTCTCTTTCGCTGTTGCCACAGTTCCTCATCATAATAAAAACGAAATGAGGTTAGTTCACAGTTTTTTTGTTTCCTATACATATACATACATACATACATATTTTTTATGCGCTAAAGGAAAATCTTCTAGGTTAAGCAAATATATATATATATATATATATATATATGTATATACATTCGTATAAATTGGTCGTGGTTGCAATTTGTGTTTTTTAGGATACAGTTATTTCACTGCTTTGTGCTTCTTCTTATGTATTTCGCTGCCCACTCAGTTCACAGTTAAACACATTTTGAGTCATGACGCTTAGCAAGAAAATTGTATTTTGCATTGTTTATCGCTGGATTCCATTTTGTTATTTTTTTTTTTGCTTTTGGCAGCTCAAGCAAAGTAAAAATTGTTTCAAAGAATTAGAAGTCGACGCAGTGGCAATTAATAACAAGAAATTAGCAACAACAAAAACAACTTTAATAATCATAATGATCAACAAGACGCTCTCTTCAAGCGCGCGCGCTTGATGTTGGCCTGTGTGTTTGTAAGAGATTACGCTTACTGTGTATAGTCTGGCTGAACACAAGCAAACACACATACACACTCATGCATAGGCACATATTAAGAGAGTGCCAAAAGTGACCTCAAGTTTTCACACACACACACACATTCACATGCAACTTGCATATTGGGAACAGTTGGTAAGCATTTGCATTTGCATTTGCCAAAAAAAAGAAAAAACCGAAAAAATTATATTGATAGAGTCGCCGCCATTTGTCATGCGCCTGACTGGCAACTTAATAAATGCTGCCGCTGACTGTCTGTGGCGTCTGTCGCTTAAGGCCAGTCACTTTTTACATAATAAAAAAAAAAAAAACAAAAACACTAGCAAAAAAGGAGAGATGAAATAATGCAAACATCTACATGTGTATATATATGTGTGTGTGTATGCAAAAAGGAAACTATAAACTTGATGCTCATTGGCCGCAGCGTCTGCCAAAGCGCGTGCCAAGCCGCCGGAGCGGCAGGCGACAAAAGACAACACAAGAGGTTCTCGAAATTTTGCCAAATGTGAGCCCACCCGCCGCCACCGCCCTTTGCTTTGCTATTGGAGCCAGCGGCGCGTGTGTTTGCGTTTCGCTTCCGTTACAAATGGCAGCAGCAGCAACCAGCAGACAAACAACAAAACACGCTAAGAAAATGCCCCACACACACACACTCATCCAATGCCAAAATCTTGCATATCACACCGACACTCGTACACACACACATATATATAGAGCACAGCACGCACGTACGCCATGCACTGTGCTCTTTATGCTGTATAGCAACGCTCTCTTTACGCTCTTAGGCTGGCGCTTCTGCTCTGCTCTGCTCTGTTCGGCTCAGCTTAGGTTAGCCGACGTCTCTGCTGGCCGCTACTTCCGTTTGTACGTGCGGCTGCGATGCCGCCAGAGACCGAGCCGAAGTAGCTTGAACATCTGTGCGCGCTGTCGACAACGACGTCGTCGTTGCTGTCAGGCAAACAAAACAGCCGCTGCCTGCCTCTGCCGCTGCTGCTGCTGTCGCTGCTGATGCCAGCTAAAGCCCGTGCGCTTCATTCATTCAATTTTCAGTTCACATCGAACGCGAGAACTGTGCGGACGTGCAAGCGGCAGCGGCAAAGTTCGGCCTAGTAACACAAGTAACGCAACAACAAAAACCACGCGCTCCCCAACTTACACGTTCCGCGCGCTCTCTTTCTCTCACTCTCTATCTTTTACACATTCACGCAACCTCAACAGGCGCCTACAATTACCAAAAAAAACATTTAATTCAAAGAACAAATCAAACAATTAGTAAAAGACTTTTGTGCCTCTCTCTCTTTTGACTTTGTGTGCGTCGCCCTTTTTTAAACCGCGCCCCCTATTTAGCCCTCCAAACTGCACTTGCACTGCCCACCGCCTAAAGAAGCCGCGTGTTCAAAGAAAATATCCAGAAACCAAATAAATAAATAAAACAAAAATACTTAACATAAATAAATAAGAAAAAGGCTGCCAACTTGAATTGTAATTGTCAACACTGTGTGCCTAACTGAACAGTTAATAATATAATATATACAGTTGTTTTTTTTTGTTATTTTTTTAAATTTATTTTTGTTGGGTTCTGTGCCCTCGAATAAATTCAAAAGTCCTGGATTATTTTGAATTTTGATACCAGAGGTAAATACAAACGCTAATGCAAATACAAATGCAAATGCAAATACAAATATAAATACAAATACAAATACAAATGCAAATACAACTAAAAGACAAAGCGTGCGAGTTAATGCAAAATTAACGAAACATAACGGGCCACACACGCACACACATATATACAAACAAAAACAAACAGCAAAAGCAAAGTGAAATCTCACACAGCAACAGCGCAGCGACAGCGACGCAAGCAGCAACATACCAGAGAGCAAACACACGCACGCACACATACACACGCTCCCCTATACAAACGCGTGTTGTAATTGCAAAAAAAGAAAATATATGAGGACGAAAAGAAGTAGGCTACTTCCTATCAAAAGCCAACAATTATAAAAATCAGTGTGTTAAAATTTTACTACGAGAGAACATTCAACATAAAAAACATTCAAAAAAGTGAGAATTTAACACAAGAAAAAAAAAATAAAATCCATTACAAAAATAAACATATGAACGCTTTGCGGTTTACCTTGTGTGCAGTGGGAAGAAGCACCAACAATTGCAACAGCAACTAAGCAAAAAGAAGAAGAGCAGAAGCAGCAGCAGTAGTAGTTCAAAAAGAGAGACTTAAAGAGTCCGAAAGCGAAGCTTTGAATGCGATTCAGACGCACACACTTGCAGTCGCGCACGCACACACACGAGCAGACACATTCACAGGCATCGACACAGACACAGACACAGACACATCGCACAATGACCTTGCCAACCAATACAAATGCAGCGAATGGCAACGGCGGCAATGGCAGCGGCAGCGGCAGCGATGATGATTCGGACATGTTTGGACCGCCGCGTTGTTCACCCCCCATTGGCTATCATCATCATCGGTCGCGCGTGCCAATGATCTCGCCAAAGCTACGTCAGCGCGAGGAGCGCAAACGCATCCTGCAGCTGTGCGCCCACAAGCTTGAGCGCATTAAGGACTCTGAGGCGAATTTGCGCCGCAGCGTGTGCATCAATAACACCTATTGCCGACTTACCGATGAGCTGAGACGTGAGAAGCAAATGCGTTACCTGCAGAATTTGCCAAAGTAAGTACAAGAATGAAAAGCACACATACATACAGACATATGTGTAACTGCATATGTCAATGCAATGTATGTGCATATATATGAATATGTGTCTGATTATAAGCTGTGACAGGGAGCCAGTGCTGCCAGCCAAAAAAAAAAACCAAAAACAAAGAAAATAACTAAAAACAAGTTGGTTGAAAACCAATTAAAACGTATCGACTTGGCAATACCCTTTTTCTTTAAGAAGTGTTAAATTGGAAATGAACAACTACTCCATTTAGTTATACATTAAATATATGTTAGTATTAACTTTTTAAAAAGCTAAATTGGCAACACTGGCTCGCGCTTTAGCCGTTGCCGTTGCCGTAGCCGTAGCCCACGCGTGTTCGTTCACTCGATTGCCCTTTAAAGTTTGTGCGTGAGCGTGTAGCAACCTTCGCAGTTAGCGAAAGGCCAAAGTGCGTGTCTAGGCGACGAAGAGCGCAAGAAATAAGGCGATTACTCAAAATAGTTGAAGTGTGCTAAATATACATATAACAGTTTCTAAATGTGTATGCATATGCATGTATTTCGCTTTCTGCGTTGTTATAATCTGTTTGAAGTGATCATTGGAAATGATGTTGGGTTATAGCAGCTCTTGTTAGTGGCATTTTATTGCCTGCGTGGCAACGCTCTAACAAGTATTTCGTTCAGTTTTGCTTGCTGTGTAACTTGACGCGCTCACAAGGATATTTCCGTCTTTAGGCTGTGGTCAACGCCAACCGCAGCTAGTCGCCGCCGTAGCTTCCTGCAGGCTTACAACAACAGCTATGGTTGCAGGCCACACAATGAGCGTACAGTAAGCTGTCGTTAAAATGAACGATAAATTTACCCAACATACACACAGCCCGATAGACAGACGGAATTTCTATGTTTTCTATGTTTTGTGAAAGCGTGTGTGTGGAGAACGAGGGAGGAGGGGAAAACCAACTTGACTACAATTAGTTCATTATAGCGAACGTGCACAGTATTTCTTTTATTTATTTATTTTTTGTTGCATTCAGGCCAAGCGCAAAGCAAAACGAAGCACAGCAAAGCAAACCAAAGCAGATACTCAAGAGACATTAAACAATAACAACAACAAACAGCAAACAGTTCAAACAGAAACGACACAAAATACAAAACGAAACGAAAAACGGCAGCGCAGAGGAGGCAGCAACTAGAAAAGAGAAAAAAACGCAGTCAGCCAGCAGCAACAGCAGCAGCAGCAGCAGGCGAGCCAACTAAAATTGTCCGACTGTCTGACTGTGTGTCTGTCTGTCTCTTCCGTCTGTCAGTTTGTCTGGCTCTGTAAAGAAGGGCGTGTGTATGCAGCAGCGAGTAAAGATGAGAGGCAATACAACAGCAACAAGAGTATTCTAGTAAAGTATGCTCGACTAACGTGTATACGTATATGTACATATATACATATACATATACGTACGTACATACATACATAGATACATACATACATACATACATACATACATACATACATACATACATACATACATACATACATACATAGATACATAGATACATACATACATACATACATACATAGATACATACATACATACATACATACATACATACATACATACATACATACATACATAGCTTGGGAACGACTTGATTAAACCCTATTAAGGTATTCCAAATGGTTACAGGGTATGAAAAATAAGATACATTTAAGATTCGATAACAATTTGGCATACACATATATCGATAATCGATCGTAATTATCGCATACGCACGATAGTCAATAATCAAGTTATTGCTGTCAATCAGCGAAACAAAAAATTCGTAAAGACAGGAACAGAAAACACAAAAGAAAAGAAAAACGTTTAAAACACAACAAAAACAAAAACAACACGCGCACCCAAATACAGCGGGAAACAACCTTCGCAGATAGCGCGAGCAGCAGCAGCAGCAGCAGTAACAAAAAACCAAAAGAAATCAAAGCAAGCTGTAGAAATACACACACAGTGTCTGTATATGCATTTATATATATATATATATATACATATATGTGTGCGCTAAAAAACGTTGCGCTCGTTGAAATAATCACGTTCCACTTGCAACAAAAAGCAACCATAACAGCAGCAGCAACTGAGAGTAGCGACTGCGATGATAGCAACCAACGTTGCTGTTTTTGTTGTTAGTGCACCTCTAGATTACATACATAGATATATACATACATATGATATATACATACATACTTATATATTATATATATATATATTCACATACATACACACAATACCACAAGCCAAAGCCAGCGCATGCCAACATCAACAACAACAGCACAAAACGCAACCAAAACCTTCAGACTTTGCAAACACACACACACAGACAGCGACATTAGTATGTTCATCTGTGTGTGTGTATGCGTATAATTATTTTTAGCCATGCAGAGTCCAAAGAGTTATTAAAACTTTTAACACACAAAATACAATATTACGAAAGAATTACGGCTAAAAAATAAAAAAGAAAAAATACTGTATTTGATTTGAGCTGATCTTGAAATGCGTTTCAATTATTGAGCGCAATTGGTTATTGCATATGTATTGGTGATCATTAACAGCTATTGCTTTTGTTGCCGCTGCTGCCTTTCTTTTCGTATGCAGTTTTTATGCTCTTTGGCGCTCAGCGCTCTCTCAAGGCAAAGGCTGCATGCCCTGCAGGAATAGATGGCCTGCCTGAAGTGGTTGCTATGTATGTATCTGTGTAAGCCTTGTGTATGTATCCAATGTGTATATTGATAAAAGCTTATCGATATTTCGGAATTTAGACCTACTCAATATACAATGTACATAATTTGAAATTTATAGAAATTTTTGTTTATCTTATTTCCTTAATGTCAAGCAGTTGAGTTTGTTTATTTTTTTTTTGCTGGGCTCGCTGCTGTTGCCTGCCACCACTGGCGTTTGCCGTTAAATAGCCTGGCCTACTGTGCTCTGCGCCAGTATATAGAATAATAGTGTTATTGTTGTTGATTTTTGTGTATTTCTTTTGTTTTGCGCTTGGTCTGAGTTTATGAAGTTGTATTCTTACAACTGGCTTTGCCATTTGCTTTACTGTTAACATTGTTACGTTGTATTTGATATTGCTTTTTGCCTACGTACGCGTGTCAAGATTATGGCGTAGCAACTTCAATTTTCGCTCCTCCCTTTGGATAGCGCGCACCCCAGCAACTGTCATTTATCATCATCTAGTGTGATGGACATAGCGCCGCTTTGGCTTTCTTTTTGCAGTAGTTGTTGGCGCTTCCTCTTTGTTTCACTTGCTTCAGCGCGCCTGCAAGGAGAGAAAACAAATAAAATGCCGTTACTACACACATGCACATAGCCATTTGAAGCTCTTCTTTTTGTTGTTTATTTTTGCGCGCAGCCAAAAACTTAATTCATCGCAATCTCAGTTTTTCCTTTTGGCTTTTGATTCGCTTCTTGGCATAGAGTTGGTCGCTGTCGCTGCTGCTGGCGCGACGTTGACGCCGACGTCTTTGTTGCCGCTGCTGCCGTTTCGTGTGCTGCGTTTCCGTTTTTGCTTCGTTTTGCTTTGTTTGACATGTTTTCTCCAGTGAGACGCTTGCATATGTACATTCATTTGTAAGTATGCCTGTGCATGCATATAGGTATATATGTTTATGCATGTTGTTACATACACACACACACACACATGCATATATGCCTATGCGCTTATTACTTTGAAGTTGCCATGCAGCAGCAGCAATCGATAATTTAATTAAAAGAGAGAAAAAAATAGGCGCTTAATGTATGTTGGAGAAATTTATAAAAGAAAATGACAAAATGTATGTTCGTATGTAAGTACAGTGTATACATGCCTGTTTTGTTGGTTGTCTGCATATGTTCTATGTACTGTGCATGCTTATTTATCTATGTATGTATGTGTGTAATCTAATTTATTGTGCCGCCTGCATAGCGTTCTTAACCTAAAGACAGCACAGTATATTATCGGTTTCAGATAGTTATCGGAACGCGATTTAGTTTTTTCTGTAGTTGTAAAAACGTATTTAAAAACACCAAATGCTTATTCAATTTCTTACCGCATCAGACGCCTCTAAACACACCCCCTTTGCTTTCGCCTTACTACAAACACAACACATTTACACAGGCAAATGCACCCAGCGAGATAGAGAGAGAGGAAGAGAGAGCTAGCGAGAGTGCTAGAGAGGCGCTCGCGCTCCCTCGCTTATGCGTTCGTTCGTTCGCTTGTTCACTTTGCTCTTTGCACATATTTTGTAACCCACCGCCCCATTTTGCGGCGTCGTAATAATTCGCGACTGCGACGACGTTTTTATAGTTTTCTGTTATATTGTCTGTTGTTTCTATTGCTGCTGTCGCTTTGGCTGCTGCTGTTGTTGTTGGGCCTGCTGCGGCGGTTGCTGCTGCTGGTGCTTTTGTTGCGCATCTCATCTATTCGGTAACGATTGCACCACAAGCTGCGATTGCCTACTTTACAAACACTCGCTCACTCACAGATACACTCACGCTTGCATACTCAGAAATCACATGGATGAGAAGGCGTAGGGCGTGTGCCATTTGCATTTGTTTGTCTGGGCGCGCATTTAAAGCATCTAGATTCTAGAACAATTAGATTATACAATTAGAATTGACGAGGGGAGGACGGGCTACTTTTTTTATTTGCTTCTGAGAGTGATATATACGTTGTCATACGTTCATACATACATTTACATATCCATTAACAGTTCGTACATATGTACATAGACGTATGAATGCATACTCAGAACTCCTAGCGTTTTAAGCTTTGTTCAATATTATATACATATGTGTGTATGCATATATAATTAAACGATTATTCACAATCCAATCTTGTGAACATTCTTAAGTATTTGTTTTTAGGTGACGACACGCGCGCGCTCTGCATTTTCACATATTTGTTGCTATTTGTAATTGCTTATCAATATATATACAGACACATGCGCCCATGCATACATATTGACAAATAACGGCTGATAAGTAAAAATGTATAGTGTTGCTGTAAGAGGCAGACTGAGAAAGAGACTAGCAGCGAAATCTACTCAAGGGGCAACCACAGCGAATTCGCTCTTTAAAATCACTTTAAATTCAATTTGCATGGCCAGCATATCACACGAAGCGAAACGGAGCAACAAACAGTAAAGTGTGTGGTAGTGTGGTGGAGGGGAAGTATTATGTGTGTACGTATGTATGTGAATATACATGTGTGTGAGTGCGACTGGGTTAGGTTGTTGGGCTAAGCTTGTATCGGATTGGGTGTGGGGTGTTCGTTCTGTTCTCGCCCTACTCTTTAAATGAAGTTGTCTGTGACATACGCCGCCTCCTGCGGCTCGAAGCGACCCCTGCAGCGCACGAACGAATGTGCGTCGTCCTACATTTGCGACTTTGCGCCCCTCTACCGTTATAACGTCATTTGCCTTCGCTTCCATTTCTACATACGTTGTCGACGCGCTGTTCCTCGTTTTTTCTTTTTCTTTTTGCACTTGTTCGATTGTGTGACATTTTTTATTTAACATTTTTAGACTGCGTTGCTTGCCATCGCTAGCCGTCGCTTGCTCCACTTGTGCATTTCATATACCCTGTACTCATTAAAAATGTGTATAATTAAGTTGTGCAAGTGTATGTATGGGGCAGGCACAGGCAGATGGAGACGTTTATAAAAGTACATATGTATGTGTGTATATGCCTACATATGTATGTCGTTATATTTATGTATATCAAGAGCTTTTTATAAAGAAAAGGCATAACTTAAGCATCGATGGGGTATATGCTAGTCAAGTATAAACGAGAACGTTATTTGTAAGGATCGCATCAAGGCAAATGATAGATAATTTGTAAATACACGAGTTAATAGCCTTGAACTCGAAATCATAATCAAAGAAACAGAACGCACAAAGTGTGGGAGGCGCTGCGAAGGCCAAAGAAGGCGGGGCCAACAGGCACACGCCACGCCGCGCCACGCAGGTGAAGCGCTTAATATGCCCCAATTTTCCTATGAATTGTGTGCTTGTATATGTGTATAGTATTGTCTCCCTACCAAACGCTCGAATACATAAGAGACAGCGGCATATTTCGCCACAGACCATCGAGAAAACGTGCGCAAAACGAAAACACAGATAAGACAAAACAAAGAAAAAAAGAAGCTAACAAGTAGTAAGCAAAGCTTCACTTGCCCCCTCTCCCTGTTTCGTCGAGTCAGTTTGCTATTGAAGCAGAGTGGACAATACCGTTTGCTTATCGGTCGCATGCCATGCAAACGCACACAGTCGTACACACGCGCGCATACTTGAGTTCGTATGTACACATACACACACACACACAGACTCGCTTACAAGTGATTGAGCGCGCGCGCTCTCACTCTTACACACTGTCAATATGTGGCCGTTGCTTTTGTAGCTACTCAATGTCAACGCGATGGCATCCCAAAAACATTGATAAAAGCTTTATTACTATTAATTGCTGTCAGAAGAACTCGAAAGCGCAATCGAGTGTAAGCTCAAGCCAAGCGCTTTGATGTCGTCATACTGAAGTGAAAAGCAGAGCTTTGTGCGATCCGCTTGCCAAGTGTAATTTTGATTGCTTTGATTTATTCAAAATTTAAAGCTTCTTTTGGAAGCTGAAAAGCAATGCGGCTGAGGATAAGGGGTAGCACTCGCTCTACCTCTCACACTTGCCTTCTCTCTGGCTCTCTCTTGCAGATGAATATTTTATGTAATATGATGGATAAAGCACTTGAGCATGACAGCAGAGCATAAAACGTTCCGAACCCCCCTCCCCCCGCAAACTTTTTGCTGTTGGCAACTTTTATTTTGGGGTCACTTGTGCAATGAATGCTGGCGCTGGCGCTAGAGCCAGCGCTGCAGTCGTCGCATTCGCCGCTGCGGCTGCATTTAACATGCTTTGGCTGCGCCCTCTGCGCCGTGCTCTGCGCTCTGCTTTTGGCAACTTATTTTTGGTCAGTGAGTTGCTGCTTTTTGCTGCTTACCCTTTTGCCTGCTGCTTCGCTGTCGTTGCTCCCATTTCGTGTGTGCGACGCGCCCCTACCTTCGCCTCTTGGCCCAAGCAACATTTCAAGTTAACGGTGCTGCGAGCAACACATTCAACAGGCAATAATAGCAACAACAACTAAACTAATATACTTTTTTTTCGACTGATGTACTTCCTAACCCCACGCTCTCTTTGACTCTGTGTTACGTTGCGCCGTTATTGTTGTTGTACGCTTTCTGGTTTTGGTTTCTATAAAGCTCTGGAGCGCGCGATTTGTTAACGCTGCTTCTTTAGCGTTTCGTTGTTTTCATATTGTGTTTTAATACCCTTGAAAAATTGGTGTGAAGAGTGTGTAGCGGCGTGGACTATTGTTAGAGCAAAGTCAGTCTTAGTGGGGTATATATAAATACATAATGAAACATGATTATATGTATATATGGAATATATTTTTACTATATATATAAAAATATACATGTGTATACATATGTATTTGAATTAACTTGCTATTGTATAGGGTATTTTTGAGTGGTTCATTTTGTTTTCATACGGATTCCTACGTACTTTCGCTTTCATTTTTTTTCGCGCGCGCCTGCACCTCTGCGCCTATCCGCGCTTACACTCTCCTTCTCTCTCCCTCTCTACCATGCACCTTGCCCATGCCATTCTTGTCCGTTATTGAGTGCGTGTGTATGTGTGTGTGCTTGTATTTGTGTTTGTTGCTCTTTTCTGCTTTAATAGTGAGCATTGACATGCTCAGCTGCGCATTTTAATGCGTCGCTGTCGTTGTCCCACTCTGCTGCTGCTTCTTCTTCTTCGTTTTTTTGATGGCTTTGTCTTCTACCTTTGCTGCCTTAATTCACATTTGTATTTGTTGCTGTTGTTGTTGCTGCTGCTTTTTCAAACGCTTTGGCATATTGGCTAAACTACGCTCGTAAGGTGGGCCGTTGGTTAGGGGCGGCGCAGAGGGGCGTGTCGGTCGTTCGGTCGGTCTGTCGCTTGCTTTTATTGAAAGAGAAATTAGCTGAAATTTACTTCGCCGTTGGTCGCCAGCCGCCAGCTTTTGCGTTTGCGTTAGCCCGTTTTAACTGGCTCCAAGCGGCGCACAGTTGGCCCAGTTAATTAATGTGCGACCCACGGACCAGCATACTGGCCTGCAAAACTGACATCGATAATACACGCTGACACTTTTGCCTCGATTCCAGTTTTGGGGTGGGGTGCTGTTGGGACGGTTTATGGATGCGGCGCGTGTAGAACATGGAGTCGGATGGGGGAGCTCCTTAATGTTTGGGCGTTGCGAGAACTTTTGAAATTAACAAATGATGAGTCATTTCATATGATAACAGCCAATGTTTGCATCAGAACTATCGATAACATTTTTGAAACGCACTAAACGCTGTGTCATAGGTAAATAACGGTGATTCCGGGCATTAGATAATGCTGTATAGATAAATACATAATCTTAAGGTATATAAAAATTATCGATAATATCGGTAGTTATATATTGATACAATTTAATGCTAATTAAAGTTATCGATGATTGTTATCGTTTACGTAATACACACACACACACACACACACACACACACACACACACACACACACACACACACACACACACACACACACACACACACACACACACACACACACACACACACACACACGCACGCACGCACACACGCACACACGCGTCTGTGCTCGTCTGATTGTCGCACAGGTTTTTCTCGTATTTACCTTTTATACCGTTTTGCCAATGTCTTTTCACAAAAACTCAACTAACTTTCCCTTACCACTTTCTCTCTCTCTCTCTCCCTCTCTGACTTATAGAACCGATAACAACAGCATGGAATTGGCGCGTGAGAATATATTCCAGCCTAACATGGACGATGCCAAGCCAATTAACCACAACAACAACAGCGGCAGCACAAACAACAACAACAAGCCTTATGGAGATGTCAACGGCGCACGCACCATTTGCTCCATTGAGAATCATCAGTCGCCGCAGCTGCTGCGTCACGGTGCCACGCCCCTAGCAGCTAACAGCAGCTCAATATCCTCTTCCAGCTCCAGCACCTCCCCCTCATCCTCGTCGTCGTCCTCCATTGTGGCCGCCGCTGCTGTGGCGGCACGCAAGCGCCATCTATCGAATAGCAATCTGGTCAACGATCTGGAGATACTCGACCGAGAGCTGAGCGCCATCAATGCGCCGATGCCATTGATCGATCCGGAGATAACGCAGGGCGCCGAACAGCTGGAGCGTGCAGCACTGTCCGCCTCGCGGAAGCGTTTGCGCAGCAACAGCGAGGATGAGAGCGATCGGCTGGTGCGTGAGGCGCTCTCACAGTTCTATATACCGCCGCAGCGACTCATCTCGGCCATTGAGGATTGCCCCTTGGATGTTGTGGGGCTCGGCGCCGGCGCCGGGGCCGGCATCGGCAGCAACAACGACCAAAGCATCGGCGGCAACCATCACAAACGTGTCAAACTGACCAACGGCAGCTGCAGCGGCGGCGGCGCAGCTGATCACCTGGAGCTGGTTAACTTCGATATGAACCAGAATCAAAAGGACTTCGAGGTCATAATGGATGCACTGCGTCTCGGCACGCCGACACAGCCGAGCAGCGGCAGCGACTCGTGCGGCCAGGCGGCCATGATGAGCGAGTCGGCGAGCGTGTTTCATAATCTGGTTGTCACCTCGCTGGAGACATGAAAGTATCAGTAAGGGATGCTGGCAGGTGGACAGGCAGACAACCCTAAAACAACCGACAACCAACAAACAAAAGCAACTGCAAAAATAACAGCAGCAGCAGCAACAGCAGCAGCAGCAGCAGCAAAAAACAAACATTTACAATTACACAAGACAAAGAGCAAAGAGTTTTTAGGCTTAGAATTTAGCGCTAATTATAAATTAAGACTTAGACTTAGGCACTAAGCTAACGACTAAGCCCAATTTACAGTTAGGCAGGGTTAGAGTCTAGGGATGGGTAATAATTGATATCTGAATATTTTTTGCTCGATTTTCCTTTTGTGGTTTCGTTAGGGCAGCTGCAAGTAGGTGCTTGTTGCATGCCTCAGTCTCGCCTTGGCACATACACAAAATAGAGAGAAAGAGAAAAGACAAGAAGAAAGCAAATAATTGTCTCGCAATTTGTACAAAACTTTTGTTTCAATAACATTTTGTGTCTTCTCGAATAACGGAAACACAAAAATTTCTAACAAAAATCAAAGAATTTGTAGTCAAAAAAAAAAAAAAAAGAAAAATACAACAAAAATACAACAAAAATTTGTATATCAAATCTTTAAGTAGCCGAGTGATATATATATATATATATACATATATATATGACGGTAAAAAAGCAAAGGTAAAATATAGAGAGAAGGAGCAAGAGAGTCATCGACTAATCGAAAGCTCTAGGCTAGGGTAAGGCGTCAGTTTTTTTTTTTTGTATTTTTTCAAATATCCTAAAAAAAGACGAAAAAATACAAAAAATTCCCTAAGTACAATTGTGCCAGCTCCTACAAAATAGGGCTAACAAAAAAGAGAAAAAGAAATAGAAGGTGAAAAACACTTGAGCATTACGATGCGATCCAAAGGCTCAGATCACATTCCAGCAAAAAAAAACTGAAACAAAAAAAAAAACAATAATTGTAATAATGATAATAATACTCGCCTGAGCCTTAAATCAAATCATGCATGAATTTCAAGTTCCGCCCAAACGGTTCCACAAAGGCACAATCCCACTTCTGTTTCACTTTAACAAAATAAAAATATATATAAAAAAAACTAGTTCCTGCCGCTTTACCCAGGCAACAATTTTCATATAGTTTATTTTTACTGCGCTTTGTTTAAAAACAAAACAAAAAAAAAATTAAAATAAATCAACTATATACAAATTCCGTTCTCCTAGTCACAGTAAAAGTTAAAAATTAAAAGAAAAAACAAAACGAAGAGAATGGGAAAACTAAAATATATATTGCTACAGTCTTATGTGCCCGCCCCTACAGGCCTGCCTCACTCCACAAAGTATTAAAAAACTAAACATAGAATACCAAAATTATATTTCCAATTAAATTTAAACTAAACCAAAATTCTAATTGGCCAGTGATTAAAAAATAGCAAAAATAATTAACTGAGATCTGGTCACACTGTTCGTTCTCTTGTTTTGGTTCTGGCTGTTGGCGGTGGGCGAGCTTAGCGTGTGGCTAACGGTTTCATTTATTTTTTTGTATTATTTTTGATTTTTTGATAATTTGCCACATTTCCTTGTGTTCAAAAGAGAGCAAGAAAAACAAGAACAAAAGAACAACAAAAGCAAAAGCAAAACTCTATGCACAACAAACAAGAAAATGTAATGAAAAAGTTGAAACTTGGATTATTAAATAGCAATTTAAAGATATATACACAAAAAAAAGTGCAATTAGAATTTTTTAAAATATTGACGCAACAAAGCAACAAACAAAACAAACAAACCAACAAAAGTGCATTCAAAACAAGCAAGAGAATTATAAGTATTGTAACATTTTTTAAACAGCAATTGGGCAAAAACAACAACAAACAACAAACAAACAAAAAAAATAACAACAAAAAGAATCAATTTTTTTCTTCGAAAAATAAAAATGGCTGTGATAGAAATTTAAGTTTTTTGCTTAAGAGTTAAACGAAAATAAGAATGAAAACAAAAAAGCAAAAAAATACACATACACAAAACATATGATCCATGTGCATAACACGCACACATACACACACACATATATATATATATATTGTAGACCTATATGCATGTGTATTGCATATATTTATGAATATTAAGGAAGAGCATTTAGTATTAGTGGTGCGTTTTCGAAGAGTTGCCTTTGTGAGCGGCTCAGCATTTGTCTGAGCGCCAGCTTAAGAGAGAGCGAGCAAGCGACTTACGTCTTAGCTCTCTTAAGCTCTTGCATTTTGCAACTTTCGCTCGCAGCTTTCATTGATTTTATTACGCATTTTCTCTCGTACAACGTAAGCTTTCGTTTCTCTTTTTCCCGTATCTTTTTTTTAAATAATTTTTTGTTGCAGCGCCAAAAAAGAAAAAAAATTAAAAAGAAAAGAATTATTGAAAAAAAACAGCAAAAAAATTGTTGCAATTACCAAGTTAATATTAATATGTAATTAATTATATTGTTTAATTACTTTGGCGGCGCGTCGTTCCAAAGAATGCGGCGGCAACTCCAGCAGCCCATTTGCTAGACCTAGTTATATACATCTAAAATAAAATATTACACACACACACATATACATATATATATATATATATATATATGTATGTATATGTATATGTATAAATTAATATGTTGCTGGTCCAGCGATGAACTAGGCGTCGGTGGCAGGTCCAGCGTTGATCGGGTATTTATAGTCTTAATCAATAAGTTGCTGGTCCAGCGATGAGCTAGGCGTCGGTGGCAGGTCCAGCGTTGGTCGGGTAATTATAATCTTCTTATGATGATTATGTTGGAGGGTTTGACTTCACCCCCTTTTCTATTAACTGGCCTTGTGGCTCAGCAATGATCAGAAATATAACAATTTGATTACGGCGGTGTGCCGGAGTAGTGCGGGTTTATTCTTCAAACTTCAATGCAAAACTGATTTTTAGCTACATAGAATATTTCACTTAAGCTAAGCCAAAACTCGCATCACACCACAATGTCATGGTCGGCAAGCCGACTCAGCAATCTTAGGCAATAACGGAAACTCTTGCAGTAAACAAAAGTATCTGGTTACCGCCGCTGACCATTGCAGTTATAGCGCGCTGATACAAAGTATGCAGTGTCGCAATTGCGAGGGCTGTTTCTTAACTTACGAAACACGCGATAGCGAGGGTTGATTATAAACTTATGAAATACCCTATATTAAATGTTATGTGTTAACTACTCCCCCTTCAAGTGTAAGGCCGCCCTCGGCCGACCCAATTCCGGCGACGACTTCTCGTAATTGCTTCGCAGACTTCCTTGCGTCGATGAACCGCCAAAGGGTGAGGCCAATGTAGATTAAAGCACAGCATATAGCTCCAATGATGAATGCCACACGATAAGCTTGATCAGTTCCGGCGTCTTTCTTGAATTGCTGTATCTCCTCCAAATTACGTTCATTTAAACGATGAAGATAAGGGAGGCTGAGGACATCTTGGCTGGCAGTGATGTTCAGCAAGGGAGAGTTGGCAATGCCCGGGACTCTATTGCGTACGTTGTTGTGGTTGTAAAACAGAGTCCCGTTGATCGCGACTCGGTCCCCGAACGTAATGAGATGCGTGCCGTGTACTTGGATTTCAGTGCCGTTATCCACCTGGATCCTTGCGAACCCGTCGTTAAGAATGATGATTCCATCATCTACGTGGGTGATTATTTCCAGGTTGCTCGGCTGGATTTCACAGTGTGCCGTGCCACCTGCATGGAGCTCTTTGGCACATGAACTCTCTAATGCCAGACGACAAAAGGTGGCTCCAGGTGAAGCGGTGCAACTCTGCAGTGTGTGGGTTTTTCCATCGCATTCGGCTATGACGTTGTCAGGCAATCGCAATATGAAATTCTTGTGAATGACAGGATAAATCGTAATTTTTCTGCAAGCTTGTTTAATCTTTGGGAATTTAATTATAAAATGTATAGTGTTAGTGGATTGAAGGACTTTTACGGACGCAACGGACATAAGATCTCCTATGGGAGTGTTGGTGGGTTCCTCTAGCCAAATTGATTTCAAATCTGAGTGGTCCAAAATGTTTGGGCTAACAATGTTAGCCTTTGCAAGAGTAATAGCAAGCATTAAATTTTGCAACTCCATTACCAGCATTCTATTTCTAGACAATAGTGTCTCGAATAAATGGCTAGTGTCAACTTGTGAGTTTTTGGCTATCTTGAGAATCTTATTGACAGTGAATGTCAACTGGTTAAGCTGGTCTTGAACTCTAGTGTTTATTTCTATCTGTCTATTGTTGGCATTTACTAGCTGCCTTTCAGTAAATCTAGTCTGCTCTAAATCCCTGGCATCAGGTGTACCCGCCACAACCTTCAGTATGGACCCTAGGAAATCTAAACTTCTGGCGACTCTATGATGCGTGCCTAACGCCTCCAATAGGTCTTGTAGATGTACCGTGTCCACACTCAGAAGTTTTTTCATGTGGGATAGCGGGAACATGTCAATTAATTTGACCGTTTCTTCCACAATTCGCACGTATTCTGAGAGGTTTGCCGAGTGCCTAACGTAGGCGTATTCTTCCCATATCAAGATTTCGCCGTCGATGATGGGAATGTACTTGGCACGCGAGTAGTCGGTGACATGTGCCGAAGCCACTGATAAGAAAAGGAGTACTATGGATCCCAACCTGTGAAATAAGGTTGTTTCCTTTCTTTTTAGCAACCTTTTTTTTTTTAAAAGGTTTGCCCACCACCAAAAATAAAAACTATGCCAAGTGGCTAAAAGTAAATTGAAAAACTATATCTAACTTATACAAGTTTGCCTAGTGGCTTAAAAATAAAAAAAAACAAGAGTCATCTTAGGTTGTCCTTGTGGACCACCCTCCCTCTAATGAGGACCTCGGTCCCCAGGTCTGCATCCACGGCCTTCTCATCACATAAAGGTGTGAGTTTGTTTCCGAGTCGTCGGTTGGACTTGACCAAAACTTTGTCACCAACGTCAAAGACCCTATTCTGCCGATTTGCGTTCTCCCTAGCTCTAAGCGTCATCTGAGCGTTTCTGATCTTTTCTTGTATTTTCTCTTGTGGCTCATCTGGTTGAGCCTGAACCACATCAACTGGTCTCTGGTCGATGACCGAATGGATCGACTTATTGTACTCAGTTGTAGCCAGTAAAATGACTTCTACCGTGTCACTTATGCCCTTATCGATCTTTAGGCATCTGGCTAGCTCCAAGAGAGTGCTGTGAAAGCGCTCAACCTGTCCATTCGAGATGCTATGCAATGGTGGTGCATTTGAAATGCTGACCCCATAGTTGTTTGCGAGCATAGTCACGATGGTCTCTGAGTTCAATGACGGTTCATTGTCACAGTAGATGGATCTGGCTTTTGGATAAAAATTCATCAGCTGCATTAACGCTGGCTTCAGATCCACGATGGTTCTTGAAGGGACCGGTTGGACAATAGCAAACTTAGAGAACTTGTCGATGCAAGTGAGAAAGTATTTCCTGTCAGTGGAGAAAATGTCTATGTGTAACATCTCTCCTACATGTGAGGGTATCGGAGTTTCCCCAATCTCTTGTTTTTTGGGGTGTCTATCGTATTTAGCCCTAGCACATGTTTTGCAATTTAGTACTATCTCATTGGCTATTTTTGCCATCTTTGGAAAGTAGTACTCCGAGAGTACCTGCTTAATATTCTCTTGTGCAGCCCTATGGGCCCTATTATGTTCGGCCGTGAGAATTTCCCTTCTTTCTCCAACTGCCAATACGTCCACTACGCGATTTTTGCAGTGCCAGAACTTTGTGGCCGGGTATCTTCGAACCAATGTATCTTGTATCATTGCAAGCGTGTGTAAATTACAGTGGAGAGCATTCACGCATTTGGGTGAAACTACATCTTCGAGCTCGTCTAGCAGCGATTCGACGCAAGTATAGTTGACCAAGTGGCGTTTCTTATTTCCAAAAAGAATAAAACTTCGTTTTAAGGGGAAACGCGCCTCTTCTATAACTATTTGGTTTTGAAAACAGTTCAAGGGCTTATCTGTTGTCTCGATGGTGTTGGTAAGTGATACCTCACTGTGGATCGTTGCTGCGCAGGACTCAATCTCTTGTTCATTTACAGCGTTGAGCTGTTGTCTTGACAAGGCATCCGCAACCAGATTGTCCTTGCCAGGTTTATAGAAGATACGTGCATTAGACTCGTCAATGCGCGCTTTCCACCTTTTGATCTTCGCATTTGGATTGGATTCCGAAACTGCGAAGGTCAAGGGTTGATGGTCAGTGAAGACATTAATGTCTTTCACCCCATACAAATAGTGCCTTAACTTGGCAAGTGACCATACGATGGCCAATAACTCTCTCTCATTTGTTGCATAGTTAACCTCGCTGTCCTTCAATGTTCTTGAAATCATTGTTATAGGACGACCCTCTTGTGACAAAACTGCACCTATGCCGTGAGCCGAAGCATCGGTCGTTAGATCGAATGGCTTCTTAAAATCGGGGTACCTAAGCATTACATTCTCGGATGACAAAATATCGCGCAATTTCTGAAACGCCCTTTGCTGCACTTCAGAGAATTGAACTTTTATATTTCTGGACCTATGTTTACTGACTGTTCCATTTTCACCCTTCAAGATATTCGAGATGGGTCTTGCTATAGCGGCGAAGTCCCTAATGAAACATCTGTAATAACTTGCGAGGCCTAGAAATGATCTGACCTCGAACAGTGTTTTAGGTTCTGGATACTCTTGTATTGCCCTAACCTTTTCGGGATCCGTCGTGGCGCCAGTGCTGGTGACTATGAAACCAAGAAAGTTCACGCTTTTCTTAAAAAAACGTGATTTTTCGACGGAGACCCTCATGTTTGCTTCAAATAAGCTTTTTAGGACCCAATCCACGTGTTTAATGTGGGATTCCTCATCTTCTGAAAAGATGATTACGTCATCGACATAAACATAGCAGAATTTGCCAATCTGCTCTCGCAGTATGTCGTCGATGGTTCTTTGGAAGATGCTTGCTGCATTCTTTAATCCAAAGGGGAGTCTTTTGAACTCGTATTTCCCCCCGTTCACAGAGAAAGCGGTTTTTTCACGGTCGCGTTCAGCGAGTATGATCTGGTGATATCCAGACTTGAGGTCTAATGTTGAAAAGAATTTGGCTCTTCCCAAATTCCCCAATATCATTGATATATTTGGTATAGGGTATTTGTCAGGCACGGTTCTTTCGTTAAGTTTACGAAAGTCCATTACCAACCTCATTTTCCTATTGCCTGCTTCATCAGTACCCTTCTTGTCTACTACCCATATTGGGTTATTGTAGGGAGAGACGGACTTTTGAATTATATCATTTTTTAGCAGATCTTTGATTTCTTTGTTAACGAAATCAGCTGCTCCCATTGGATATGGGTAAAGCTTGGCATAGATCGGTTGCTCATCTGTGGTCCTAATGGTAGCCACGACTGATGTGTTATACGGCAACGCCTCGTCTGGGTCCGCAAAGGCCTTTTGTCTAGCTTTTAGCATTTTCAAAAAAGAACTTCTAGCTAAAGGGGATGCCTCTGCACAGTCTACATTCGTGAAATTTACATTTTTGCACGTGTGGAAGGTGATTTGTTCGACCTCCGTACCCCACTTAAGTTGTCCTGAAGCTAGACAAAGCGAAGCAGCTGCCTGCTTTAGCAGGTCAAGGCCTACAATCCCATCAAAAGTTGATAAGTCCGGCAGAATAAAAAAGGTTGCCTTTAACCCAAACATTGAAACAAAGCATTTGTGTGTGATTTGTGTCTCGCCGTGAATGGAATGAATTTTAAAGGGGGACTCTACCGAGCGGACGCCTTTCAACCCCTCGTGTGGCCGAATGAAATTCTTGGCCGCGCCCGTGTCTATGAGGAATCGCATGTCAGTCCCTGCTACTCTTCGTCTGATGACGGGTAGCAGGGATTTGCTCCTAAAAAATTGAGGGCTTCAGAGTCATAACTATCGTCATTGATTTGTGCCGCTGCGCTAGAGGCGGCATCAGCATACGCCTCTGCCCCCTGTCCCACGTCTTGTGTGACGTGATTCAGCCTCTGCTGATTCCTCTGACCGCTTGTGCGGTCAGATGCGGGGTGCTTCCTATTCGCGTAAGCAGGGGCCTGAGTGGGCTGCAAGACCCTTGAGAAGGAAGGATCGACCTCCATGGGCACCGGTGCGCCATTATTATTGTGCTGCCTGCTGCTTCGTTGGTCAGACTGCACTGGGGCCCTGCTTTGCTTGCTAAAGTGCGGATTCTTTGTACCGCTAGCTTGTGTTTCGGCTTGTTGCGAATGCCTCTCCTGTTGGTGACCCTGTGCTTTTGCATGCGGCTTGCGCTCTTTGTCTTCTAGACTTTTTGCGAAGTTAGCCGCGAATGCGTACCTTTCATGGTTTGACTCGACTTCTTGTGCGAGAGCTAGTGCTGAAGGCAAATCTCTGGGCTTTGCTGCAAAGAGCACGTCTGTAAGACTGCGCTTGAGACCCGATATGAACACACGCAACGCATCGTCGCGGAATTTTTCACATAGGCCCTTTGCTAAAGCCGGCTCATATGACATGTTAACTTTGTTAGTGAGAAGAGCGAGTTTCTTCTCCACCTCATCGTAATATTGAAGCAGGGACAGGCCACCTTGCCTCAAGGTACCTAATTCCTGTTCAATGACATGAATTGGTCTCTTGTCACTGTATGTGAAATCTAGGCGATTTATTATCGCATCAAAATTCAGTACAGTACCAAATGAGGCCAGCACCGCGTCTGCGGGGCCCCTAATCTTGCTTCTTATAATGATGACAGCCTGATAATGACGAGAACTGCCATTATGTGGTCTGAAGATCTCGTAAGCGGCTAATGCTGCCTGCCTCCAAGATACATAAGATTCCTGTGCTCCTGCGAACTCAGGTAAGCACTTGACGGCATCTAGCGGCTCGTCACAGTGAATATCGTTTCTAATTTCTATAGCAGAATATGCTACTACTTGTGGGGTGGCAAAGCTTGTTGCTGCTATTTGTTTAGCTAACTCATTAATTCTTTGAGTCAATGCTTGCTCCCTCTGCTGGTTTGCAGCGGCCTGTTCGGCTAAGGCATTGCTGATGGCCGTTCTTACTACTTCCCTAAGCTGATCTGGATCCATTCTATCTGATGGTGGAGGAACTGCCGGTATAAGTCTTGTAGACGGAACTCTGATACGAGTGTCACAGTCGGAATCTGAGTCGCTAGATTGCTCGCGAGGGCTTCTATATTGGCTGAACCGTGGCATGCGCAGGCCAGTGGCCGCGAAAAATTAAACGGGCCGTCAAAAGATGGGTCGAATTAGACACATAGAAAGTAACACTAAGTATTTTTATCAGCCTAAATTCTCAGAGCAGCCACTCTCACGTATTTCAGAAACTTGGTTCTGATTATTATAATCTAATCTGTTGCAATACGAAATACTCACTAGTACTAACAAATTTTTTATAAAGTAAATTTAAGAAATTTTGTGTTTGAAAAAAAATGTTGGCTGGAGTATCCACTTACATGATTTAAATTCCAAAAAAAAAAATTTTTTTTTTTTTTTTTTTTTTTTTTTTTTTTTTTTTTTTTTTTTTTTTTTACGTTGGGCGCCAATTAATATGTTGCTGGTCCAGCGATGAACTAGGCGTCGGTGGCAGGTCCAGCGTTGATCGGGTATTTATAGTCTTAATCAATAAGTTGCTGGTCCAGCGATGAGCTAGGCGTCGGTGGCAGGTCCAGCGTTGGTCGGGTAATTATAATCTTCTTATGATGATTATGTTGGAGGGTTTGACTTCACCCCCTTTTCTATTAACTGGCCTTGTGGCTCAGCAATGATCAGAAATATAACAATTTGATTACGGCGGTGTGCCGGAGTAGTGCGGGTTTATTCTTCAAACTTCAATGCAAAACTGATTTTTAGCTACATAGAATATTTCACTTAAGCTAAGCCAAAACTCGCATCACACCACAATGTCATGGTCGGCAAGCCGACTCAGCAATCTTAGGCAATAACGGAAACTCTTGCAGTAAACAAAAGTATCTGGTTACCGCCGCTGACCATTGCAGTTATAGCGCGCTGATACAAAGTATGCAGTGTCGCAATTGCGAGGGCTGTTTCTTAACTTACGAAACACGCGATAGCGAGGGTTGATTATAAACTTATGAAATACCCTATATTAAATGTTATGTGTTAACTTATATATATAAATGCATTATCTACGATTTATTAACATTATTTTCTAGTATTGTTTTAATTGCCAAAAAAAAATGAAAGAAAAAACAAAAAAAAATTAAGAAAAATTGATTTGATTAAATGGCATAAATCCAAGCGCTTAGTCCTAAGAAACCCCCATATTGTTAACATCTGGAATACACAAAACACTTAAGCTTAAGTTTCTATTGAAAACTGTTTATTTCTTCTTAATTGTATTATTAATTAATATTACTATTATTATTATTATTATTTTTTTTTTTGAGTTTAACTAGACAAATTTTAGACGTACGTAAGACTCTATTTGTATTATTTCCATTTTAGTTAATACTTCGTATGATACAAAAATAAATTATATATCAATATATATATATATATATATATTCTATATATATGTATATATATATAATTACATATATATAGAAAACGGAATTCTTTTTATTTGCATTTATTAAAATTTTCTATTGTTTTGTTTTTTGTTTAATTTAGAAATCTTGTAGCTCGAGCCTGAAGGCATTTATATTCGCTTTTATATTCTGATTTGACGCTGAGTTGCTAACAATTTATCGATTAATTTTGCTACTTCAACATTTTTTTGTCTACAGACGGCAAGCTTCATTTTGTAAGCAATCGCATATCGGTAAAACGATAAGTATCGATAAATATCGATAAATGTCTACAATCGATTATTGATAATTGATTATTTTTGAGTATTCTCGCTCGTGTAATTAATGAATTTACTGAACGGCATCTGCTGTCGCTCAGCAGAGTCTATCAATAGTGTTATCGATTAATCGTTGTGGCAAAATAATGCATCAGTTATCGACTTATCGATAATCCAAACGATGGAAACTTTCCATTTATTTGTATATTTTCGAGCTCCATTGCCCCAAGTGCTCACCCGAGCAACCTTGTGGGCCAGCTACCATGAGATCATCCAAATTGGCTAAGATAAAAACTGTGATTTTTTGGCTTTTTCGGCTTTTGGTTTTCGGTTTTTGTTTTTGCTTTTTTGGGGCGATTTGCTTAGCTGAACTTTTGCTGCGACCCAGCTCAGGGTCATGTCGCGCTGTGGAGGTCACCAAAGACAACGACAGCAGCAAATTGTTATAAACAAATAGATCTGCAGAGAGAGAGAGAGAGAGAGGAGGGAAGGGAGTGGGGGGCTACTGTTCCGTTGACTGAATTTCGCTATTTCGAATGTCAAATTTGAGAATTCAAAGCTCAACTAAATATTTTGTGAATAGCTGCCGGAGCTGAGGAAGGGGCACGTTGGGGTAATGGGCTTGGCGTTGCGCTGCGTTCAACGACTCGGTGAGCTTGAACCCATTAACGGCAAAATGACGAGCGAGATGAATAAAAATTCGTTTTCAGTTTTGACAACACTGCCTATACCCTGTAAGGAAGCAGGTGCGAGCAGAGGGTAGCTTAGACTGAGGCTTTTATGAAGTTTTCAAACAATTATTGCGTTCCCTTTATCTCTTTCCTTTTGACATTTTGTCTCTTCTCTCTCTCTTTCTCGCTCTTCCCGTACGCTCTTATCTCTCTCTGTCTTCCTTACTCTTCTTTTCTCACTCTCTCTTTTCATTACTCTCCCTCTCTCTGTCTCTCCCAAGAGAACATTTCTGCAGCGAGCGTCTGCAACTTTTACAGGGTATCCATTGGTGCAGCATTCGGACTGCGCATTGCTTGGGGCTCGAGCTATGTAGTGAGGGCATCTATCGTCTACCAATATCTTAAACAGCTTCACAACGACAAAAGAAAAAACAGATAAGCTTCCACATAAGTTTCTTCCTTCTTTGTAGATTTTCGAGCTGAAATTGTTTCAGATTTACTTAATTATCTTTTGTTTCCTTTAATTGAACTATATACTAAATATACACACATCTATATATATGCCATATATATACTATAAATAATACCTCTTAATCTATGGACCAGTTTTGTGACATATTCTCTGCGTAGATTTACTTGAGTTATATTAAGTAGAGGCGCATGATAAGCAGCGGCAGCGCGACTTATCGATCAGCCAATCGATAAGCGATGAACTTGCTGTTTTATTTCCATTGTCTTATGTCATTTGTTTTAAGTAAATGCTTACACACACATGTATGTATATATATATATATAAATATATATATATATATATATATACATAATGATCGATATTTAAGAATACATAAGTGCTTTTTAATGAAATATATAGACCGCAAACAAAAGGAGAATAATGAACAACAACAAAGCAAACAACAAAACAATTTAGACATAAAAAAACTTTGTAAAACAACAAAAATTAAAAGAAAAAAAAATTAAATTAAATAAAATTAAATTTAAGCAAAACAAAAAGAATGAACAAACATAAATATTAATATATAAATATATAACTATATATACAGCATACATATATACACCCAATACATACATGCATGTATATATATATATATATATATATGTATATATAAATATATATATATATATATATAATTGTACGATTTATTATGAGTTGCTTTTAGTGTGATAATTCTTAGTAAAACGACATGAAAACATTTGCAGAAATAAAATTGATAAGTAAACAAACAAACAATAACAAACACCCACAATACGAACTAAACTTTTTTTGCACGGAATTTTGTGTGCTATTTTGCAGGTGTCAAATTTCCCGGAACAGGTGAGCTTATTCCGCATCAATTCCAAGAAGGAAAATTAAAATGAGTAAGTCGAAATATTCAAGTTCTCTATGCAAATGATGATGTATGTATGCTTGAATAGGAGAATGTATTTATGAACATGAACATATGTATGTATGTATGTATGTATGTATGTATGTATGTATGTATGCACATTCTCACGCTTCCACGTGGAACTGATTTCGTCTGCCGTCTCTCCACTTGAAGCGATCGTAATGCATATTATGCAATATATTTTAGAGATAGTATTGGAGTTGCTAAATAGACGTATAATCAGATATGAAAGTAACTAACTTAGCTATACAATCACAAAGAGCCTTAATGACGAGGGTGGTCTGATGCGTTTCGGGCCTGCGAATTCAGAGCGATTAGTCGAACTACCCTCGCAGCATATATACATTGAAATGCTTATAAACTATTACAGTTGCTTTGCATATATCTTAAGATTAGATGAACGAAGTTCGATCTGGATCCAGAACTAGGTCAGCTGCGACTTTATCTGCAATTAGGTAAAAGCTATGATAACACTGCTTCGGCTCGATCTCAATCAATGGGATACTCACGAAAACCTCGGAGCACTGGTCCGGTCGTGCAGTCCCAGATCGGCTTCGTAGATGATGCGATTGAATTCGAATTGGATGGCATTGCGAGTGCTAGTGGGATACTTCTTCAGCTTGCATTCCAGATACTTGACATATAGCGTCACATCGTCGTACTCCAGATCCTCTGGCGGGTCAGCGGGACTCGCTAACACCGGCGCCGGCGCCGGCGCTGGCGCCTGCAGCTCTGTCTCGCTCTCTTCCAGCTCCGTCTTCAGGTGCACGGAACTATCGTCATGCAGCTGAATCGCATTGCTGTCTGGCCAGGCCTTCTCCACCAGCTCCTCCTCTTCCCCGATAGAATGCAGTCGGTTAGGTGGCTCGAATTCAGCGCAAAATTCGCGAAATGCCGATTGATAAGGACGTTGCTGCGTTGATTCGGCTGATATAAATTCCTGTTCGCTGTCTTCGTGCTCGTGTCCGATGGAATTGTCGCTAATTTCAGGCTGCTCAGGCTGGTCGCAAGTGTTTGATTTTCTCGTCAACTGCAAAGAAATTAATCACAGCCTTTTTTAAAAAAATATAAAACATCGTTTCCCTTCTAATTTACACTGGCATAGAACCCGGGTCTGCTCGCATGCCAGCCGAGTGTCTTATCACGAAGCTACACACGCCAGGCTAAACCAACTAATGTTAGGAAAGAGCGTGGCAGAAACATTAAGAGAGCGTAAGCTTTAAGTCAGTGTTACAAAGGAAATGGTTGTCTTTGCTTTGTGTATGGAATAAGTAAGTAAATAGAGAGGAAGAAAGATATTAAATTGATAAATAAATGAAAATAGTAGTCTTATCAAATGCTTTCTTATATATAAATATATATCAGACAAACATTTATCGATACTTAATTGCCATCAATATCGAGTTCAAGTGTCGATCTTTTGAACATAAGCATTTGCTAATTAACGATAACCAACATTTGCACTATAAAAATAGCTTTTGCGCACTCTCTCGCACACACACATGCACTGACACAAAATACGATCGTATTTGAGTTTTTATTCGCGCTCATTCGTTTGGGGCTCTCACGCTCACAGCGCGCTATGCTCTTCTATTTAGCGCCCTTTTGTTTTGCCTTACGCTCTGATACCACATATGCCAGGCAAAAAAAGTACTGAAACGGGTAAGGTGTGTTACGCTGGACATTTTTTTAGTGTTTGTTGGGGTTTTTTTCTCTGCGACTTTAGAGGAAATTTGAGTGTTTAGTTATCGGTTTTGGTATGTTTACCGCTTACCTTCGGCTGCATAAAGGACATGTGACTGGCCCACCAGCGAGGATTGGGAACACCCTTGCGATACTGTGATCGGTAAACGGCAATCAACGAATTCATTTTTCTCTTAACATCGCGTATGGTCAGCTGCATAACATTCGCCATCTCTTTCCAGGCATCGTATCTCGCATTGCGATGCAAGAAGCCGCGATTTTCCGGATTCCACAAAACATTCTGCGCCTTGTACGCCTTGATCAACTTCACGGTGTGCTCTTCATCCCACACAATCTGTGGAGTTGGATGTGAATGTGTGTTGTTCATCGCAACAGTAATCAAAATAAGAAAGACAATTCTATTGTTATTGCTGTCAGTGCCGAGATTGCCGACGGAATCAACAGACAGGAGCAGCAGCAGCAGCAGCAGCAGCAGCAGCAGAACCAGCAGCAACAGTAACCACCCGACGCAAATGGAGAATATTAACTGAAAAACCAACACGCAAATGATTGCCAGGGTTGTTTATACGACATAGCAATCTCGTCAAGCAACTGAGAGCCAAAGAGCGCACACAAGAGAGCTGCCTATCATCGTGCTGTGCTCGTTCGTACATTGAATACGCCGTTGCGTGCAAACAAAGAGACGACACTAACCGCATGACATGAGTGAAGTAGCAGCGGAAAGTGAGAGAGTGCGCGCCCGCGAGAGCGCCAAGTAAACTGTTAGCTCTGTCATACCTGCAGGCGCCGCCAACTAACACAAGTGCAGCGAGGCCAAACGGCTCTCTGCAGACAGTTGCATACAGTGGAACTACGAAGGGAGAGAGACAATAAGGTACGATGTGTGTGCATGTGAAGAGTGCAGCGCTTAATATGTTTAGCGGCTTAGCAGCTACAAATACACAGAGAAATATTTATCTAATGTCTTATTAGAATTGCATTAGAGTGCAGAGTGATTATTAAAATTCAAATATTTTTATTTTCTGTCGGAAGTTTTATTTTTCAAATGGTCAACTTGCCTAATAGGCCGCGCCCTGACTACAAGGAGCAGGAGTAATAACGCTGTTGCAGCTGAATAGATAGTTGGTCGGACAAGGTGGTGATGGAATGGAAGATCCGCCGTAGCCACTTGATGTTTGTCCGTAGTCTGCATTATGCGCGGACCCCAACATTGGCGGATTGAGCATACGTGCAGCGTAGCCTGAAGATTTCGATGCTATATATGCGGAAGACGGAGGAGCTTTGGGCGCTGAATAATTCGGAGATACTGGCTTAGAGTAGATGGAAGTAGCAGGCGCTGAATAAGTTGGAGCGACAGGAGCTGAATATACTGGAGCCTTTGGACCAGAATAACTTGGAGCGGCTGGTGCTGAGTAACTTGGAGCAGCTGGAGCTGAGTATACAGGAGCCTTGGGCGCAGAATAACTTGGAGCGGCTGGTGCTGAATAGCTTGGGCCAGCGGGTGCTGAATAACTTGGAGCGGCCGGTGCTGAATAGCTTGGGGCAGCGGGTGCTGAATAACTTGGAGCGGCTGGTGTTGAATAGCTTGGAGCAGCCGGTGCTGAATAACTTGGAGCAGCGGGTGCTGAATATACAGGAGCCTTGGGCGCTGAGTAGCTTGGAGCGGCTGGCGCTGAATAGCTTGGGCCAGCGGGTGCTGAATAACTTGGAGCGGCCGGTGCTGAATAGCTAGGGCTAGCGGGTGGTGAATATGCAGGAGCCTTGGGCGCTGAGTAGCTTGGAGCGGCTGGTGCTGAATAACTTGGGGCAGCGGGTGCTGAATAACTTGGAGCGGCCGGTGCTGAATAGCTAGGGCTAGCGGGTGCTGAATATACAGGAGCCTTGGGAGCTGAATAACTTGGAGCGGCTGGCGCTGAATAGCTTGCAGCAGCCGGTGCTGAATAGCTTGGAGCAGCGGGTGCTGAATAGCTTGGGGCAGCCGGTGCTGAATATACGGGAGCCTTGGGTGCTGAATAGCTTGGAGCGGCTGGTGCTGAATAGCTTGGAGCAGCCGGTGCTGAATAGCTTGGAGCAGCCTGCGCTGAATAGCTCGGACCAGCCGGTGCTGAATAGCTTGGAGCAGCCGGTGCTGAATAGCTCGGAGCAGCCGGTGCCGAATAACTTGGAGAAGCGGGTGCTGAATAGCTTGGAGCGGCTGGTGCTGAATAGCTTGGAGCAGCCGGTGCTGAATAGCTTGGAGCAGCCGGTGCTGAATAGCTTGGAGCAGCCGGTGCAGAATAGCTCGGAGTAGCCGGTGCCGAATAACTTGGAGAAGCGGGTGCTGAATAGCTTGGTGCAGCCGATGCTGAATATACCGGAGCCTTGGGCGCTGAATAACTTGGAGCGGCTGGTGCTGAATAGCTTGGAGCAGCCGGTGCTGAATAGCTTGGGGCAGCTGGTGCTGAATAAACAGGAGCCTTGGGCGCTGAATAACTTGGAGCGGCTGGTGCTGAATAGCTTGGAGCGGCTGGTGCAGAATAGCTTGGAGCAGCTGAATAGCTTGGAACAGTCGGTGCTGAATAGCTCGGAGCAGCCGGTGCTGAATAACTTGGAGAAGCGGGTGCTGAATGGCTTGGAGCAGCCGGTGCTGAATAAACAGGAGCCTTGGGTGCTGAATAACCGTGAGCAGCTGGCGCTGAGTAGCTCGAAGCAGCAGGCGCTGAGCTTGATTGATAGTTTAATCCTGAGCTGTATATAACTGGTGGCCCGTAGGCCTGCTGCGGAATACCCTGGGATGAGCGTGAGAAGCGTTCGTCTATGTTATCCTCCGGGATGTTGAAGTCCTCGAGCTGCTCATTGCTGGCCGCCAGAAAGTCCGAAGTAGCCGCTGCCACGAGGCAGCTAATGCCCAAAAACGTTAACAGGTGCGATCCGTGCATGTTCGTCGCAATCGATCTATTTGGTATGATCAACTTGACTTGGGTGGCGAATTCTTTTATGAGCTCGGAAGATCCAGATCAGCAAAAACCCGAACATTACGCAAGGGAAATGGTTGCAAATTTTCGCCTGAACCAATCGTGTCATGAAATACGTTTACATATATTTATGTACAACAACATATATATATATATATATATATATATATATATATATATATATATATATTTCTGATTGAGTTGGCGTTGCTGTATATCATTTGTGCTCTAGTTTTTGTTCATAAAACGCGCAGATACACTTCACTGGAATTGATCAAAGAGCCAAAGTGTTGCATTACCGTAAGCTTAAAAGCCATGAGGTCGATATATATCATATTAAAATTGATCAACTTTTGTCTCTTGTAGGGTATATGGTAGAAATATATTTTAATAATTGTCAGCAACTAGAGGTAAGTTATGTGGGTCGCATAATTGTAATGATTATCATATTTGCTGACTTAGCTAGTATGTCTGGTATGCGGCATAAAAAAATATGCTGACTATAGATAAAAAGAAAGGAGTTCGGAAAAAAATAATTATATGTTTGTCAGTATATAGTTAAAGCGGGAAATTTTAAAACGAACTAAATGCTAATGAGCTTTGCCTATGTTATTTAACATTTGTGTTCAATGTTAGCTAGCGCCATCTATCGCTTTCGCTTTATTCTGTAAATCAGCTGTGCATACAAATGTATCGATAATTTCGATTATATTATTGAAGTCTGGCGTTCGCTGCCAAATCAACACGTCAACGTTTTCTTCTTCTTCAACGTTAGCCCCTTAACACCTGAACGGCGGCTATTTTAGCTGGGCTAGCGAGATTTTTATTAATTGGCAAGCTTTTGTTGAAATAAAACGTTAACAACGGATCATCATATTCAATCATTCCCGCTGCAGGCATTGGCCGCAAACAAGAAATAAGCAAACATAAAATCAAAACGTAAGTGCAAGGGGTGGGCCTAACAGCTGCTGCTGCCGCTGCTGCTTGCGTTGGCAAAGAAAAAAAAACGAATGGTGTTTAAAATAAGAAAGAAGAGGTTATTGCACCCGTGGCTAACTGACATTTATATATCTTATATACATGTTCTTTCTTTTTGTATACAGTGAGTCTGCATTAAAATGGCCAATCAAAGATTGAGCTCGTTAACAGCTGGTGGCCGCCTCTCGTTCTCTATGCTGTTCGCCTGCTTGTGCATCATGGCATTTCAATTGACCGGCAACCATGGGGCCGCTGTTATGTCTGTTGATCTCGGCAGCGAGTGGATGAAAGTGGGTGTCGTATCGCCCGGCGTGCCAATGGAGATCGCTTTGAATCGCGAGTCGAAACGCAAAACGCCGGCCATCATCGCCTTCCGCGATAATACGCGCACTATTGGCGAGGACGCACAAACGATTGGAATACGCGAACCCTCTGCCGCCTATGGTTACCTATTGGATTTACTGGGCAAGACCATTGATAATCCTATTGTTGATCTGTACAGGTAAGTTGATTATTTTCACCCCTCTCTCTCGCTCTCTCTCCCCACATTCGCGATAGCACGCTGTGGCCGTGCATGTGTGGGCCACGTCATGTTAGCAAACTGTAAACGTTTTATGTTAATAGCTGCTAGCGCGGCGATATTTAGAAATAAATGTCCAAATTAACATTGAACTGTAACGAAATTTAAGTGGGGAAAATCGTTACAAATAAGACATTTGCAATTTCCGTTGTAATTTGGCATTACTATTTACATTACTTTTAAGTACATTAATTGAGAAAATTATTATCACCATGTACCGTTATTTCTCAAAATTTACTTCATTTATACAACTAGGGGCGTAAAATGGCTGTTTGCAGTTATGGAAAAATTTGTTGTTTCCTTCAAATAAAGAAACTAACTATTTATCGTTACCATCAATTACATAAGTTGTTCCTCGAACTTTAAGCTCTGTTAAGGATATGTACCAAGTCTGCCTCTAGCAGCAGTTGCTGAAGATCAGTAATATACTTTCAAGAGCTGACAGTAGATCGCTAAACCTCTATAGAACCCTTTCAAATCTGTTTCTAATAACTTTGAACATTTACAGAAAACGCTTTCCGTACTACACCATCCTAGGCGACAAGGAGCGGAATACAGTGGTCTTCAAGAAGAGCGACACCGAGGAGTTCAGCGTGGAGGAGCTGGTTGCCCAATTGCTGGGCAAGGCCAAGGAATACGCACAAGAATCGACACAGCAATCGATCACTGAATGTGTGCTAACCGTGCCCGGCTATTTCGGTCAGGCGGAGCGAGAGGCTTTGCTGGTGGCAGCACAATTGGCCAATCTGAAGGTACTGCAACTGATCAACGACTATGCCGCCGTAGCGCTCAACTATGGTGTATTCCATCGGGGCGAGATCAATGAGACGGCACAATATTTCCTCTTCTATGATATGGGCGCTTACAAGACGTCCGCTGCGGTGGTTAGCTATCAGTTGGTCAAGGATAAGCAGACCAAGGAGATCAATCCGGTGGTACAGGTGCTGGGCGTTGGCTATGATCGAACGCTGGGCGGTCTGGAGATACAGCTGCGCCTACGCGACTATCTGGCCATGGAGTTCAATGCCCTCAAGAAGACCAAAACGGATGTCACGAAGAGTCCACGGGCGCTGGCCAAACTGTTCAAGGAAGCGGGACGTTTGAAGAACGTGTTGTCGGCCAACAACGATCATTACGCTCAAATTGAGAATCTGCTGGAGGATCATGACTTTAAGCTACAGGTGTCCAGAGAGAAACTGGAGGAGCTATGCGCTGATCTGTGGCCACGCACCACTAAACCATTGGAAGATGCTTTGGCCACGTCGAATCTGTCGCTGGATGTGATCAATCAGGTGATACTCTTTGGCGGCGGCACGCGTGTGCCACGTGTCCAGGAGACAATCAAGCAGCTGATCAAACAGGAGCTGGGCAAAAATCTTAATGCTGATGAATCGGCCACCATGGGCGCCGTCTACAAGGCAGCAGATCTGTCCAGCGGCTTCAAGGTGAAGAAGTTCATAGTTAAGGATGCGGTGATCTTCCCTCTTCAAGTATCCTTTGAACGCGATCCGGGCGATGGTGCAGCCGTTAAGCAAGTGAAGCGCGCCCTCTTCGCTTTGATGAATCCCTATCCACAGAAGAAGGTTATCACCTTCAACAAGCACACGGATGACTTTGAATTCTATGTAAACTATGGAGACTTGGAACGCTACAGCGCGGATGATATTGCTGCTATTGGTAGCCTGAATATCACGCGCGTTGAACTACAGAAGGTCAAGGAGCTGCTGGAGAAATCGAAGAAGGATCAGGTGGACAACAAGGGCATCAAGGCCTACTTCTACCTGGATGATTCTGGCATTTTCCGCTGCACGGGCGTCGAGTACGTTTATGAGAAGCAAAAGATCGAGGAGGATCTGGACGAGGACAGCACCTTGGCCAAGCTGGGCAGCACCATCAGCAAGCTCTTCACCAAGGAGGCCGAGAAAGCAACAGTCGATGACAGCGAGACCCCAACGCCCAAAGACCAGGAGTCTAGCGAGGAGCCAGCCGAATCCAAGTCTGAGGATGAGACCAAAAAGAGCGGAGATGTCAACGAATCAGCTCCAAATAAAAATGAGGAGGAGAACAAAACCGAGGCCAAGAATGAAACCATCAAACTGGTCACCATCAAAACGCCCGTGGCGCACAAGACAGAGCTGAGATTTACACTGCCTTTAAGTGGAAGCGGTTACAACGATGCTTTGGCCAAACTGCAAGCCATCAACAAAGTTGAGGAGGAGCGCGTGCGCTTGGAGTCCACATTCAATGCACTCGAATCGCACATCATCGAAGTACAGCAGAAGCTGGATGAGAAGCCTTATGCAGACTGTGCCACGGCCGAGGAGAAGGAGCAGTTGTTAGCTGAGTGCAGTAAGCTGTCCGAGTGGCTGTACGAGGATGAGGAGAATCGTACGCCCGAAATCTATGAGGAGAAGTTGCAGCAGCTGAAGAAGCTCTCAAATGTATTCCTCGGCCGCCACTGGGAGCACGAGGAACGTCCCGATGCGATCAAGTCCTTCAAGGGCATGCTCGATAGCGCTGAGAAGTTCCTGGTGACGGCACGCAACCTCACCAAGGACTCAAATCCCGAAATGGATGTCTTCACCCAGGTGGAGATCGATACGCTCGTCAAAGTGATCACAGAGTCGAGCACCTGGCTTAAGACCGAAGTCGCCGCCCAAAAGAAGCTAAGCCGGAATGCAGATGTTCGTTTAACCGTGCAGGATATGATGAAGAAGATGTCCACGCTGGATCGCGAGGTTCAGTATATGGCCAACAAGATGAAGATCTGGAAGCCCAAGGCGAAGGTCGATAAAAAGGCTAAGGAGCCAGCAGCTAGTGAAGAGGCTGTTCAAGGCAGTGGCAGTGGCAGCGGCGACAACGGTGAGGATGCCGCCAAGGATAACACTGAGAAGGCAACAAAGGAACAGCAGAAGGAGGAGAATGTGACAGCCACGCCCACTGTCGACGCAAACACGCCACACAGCGAACTCTAAAGCAAGACTGCACGAAATGAACAGGCAAAGAGAGCATGAGAGAGACAGAGGAAGCCAGAGAGCGAAAGAGAGAGAGAGAGAGAGAGAGAGAAAAAACGCAGGACAATTAAAAATCAGAGAAAATGTGAAAACAGGAACTGGGGGGAAAGTTGTGCGCTTAATGCATTGGGCTTGATCGGAAGGGAGGGGAAGTAACGGGTTACGGGGAAAATCCGCAAGAAGCTTTGAAGTAGTAAAACGAAAATGGAGGGGGCATAAGTTGACTTACGGGTGGGTGGCTCTGATCTGTTGCCCCAAAGCATTTTTCGTACACGATTAAAGAAAAAACGATTAGATGAAAAAACAGCGTTAGTTGGTTTTTTTTTATCCTAAATTATTATTTTGTTCTTACTAGCTAATGGCGGGGTTAAATTATGCTACTTTAAACTTAAATCTATAACTAAAGAAATTTAATGAAATGTAAAAATTCAATTTTCATTCCGTCGTGCTTTAAGTTCATCATTCTATATATGCCTGGATATATTATCTAAAAATTAAATAAAAACAAAACACAAAAAGACTTGAAGTACTCAAAACTCCTCACACTTAACATTTATCAACATTCATGTGCGCCCTATATCTAAAAAAAAAAATATAAATATAAAAAAAAAACAACATTAAGAATAAACACTTTAATTGAATTAGTATAAATTAAAGTAAAAATAACGGGAAAAAGCTCAAAAATATAATAAAAATTAAATAAGCTAATAAGTAAAAAAAATGCATTCTGGTAATGTAGTTGTCTTTTTCGTAATAAAAAAATTAGTATTCGATTAAAAATTAAATGATTAGTTTCAAAAGTCATCTTAATAAAACACAAACACATATATATGTACGAATGTTCAAAAAATGGTACCAGCTGATGCTGATGTACCAAATTCCAATGCCCAATATCGATAGCAATTGGTAACAATGCATTTTGGTAAGCATCGATATTTGAAGTAAGCTGTGATGTCTCTCGCAATTACGTTTGTAGACCAATTATAGCTCATTAATTAAGTATTGAATTTCGTAATTCAGTTTGTGTTTTTTTAATAGTTATCAGTGTTTTGCACGATAAGATCGTATGTAAAAACCGATATTTTGTTTGATATTTCGAGAAAACTGGTGATTTCTTTTATACACGCATCTGGTCACACCTTTTATGCAAGAAATATCGTCAGACGTTCGCGGAAGACGATGTACATAGATTATAATTCCGGAGACATTTTACACGCCTACGTGATTACTAAGTTTCGGGAGCATATTGTAGTTGAAGCCAATAATTCTAGTTAAAAAAAAAAACAGTGCACGTCTATATTAACTGATAGAACTTATAAAACTCCCACACACTGAACTTCAAACCACAAGAACAATAACAAAAAAAAAAAACCAATCGCGTTCCCACAAATACATATACAACTGCGACACATCAAAAGCCATTTGCCACAAAAAATATGGCGAAGGCGAATTAGTGCAATCGTGCAAAACTCTCAAATACAAGCATATATAGTTTAAATTAAGGTATTGTGTACAGGTAATTGTTACCTGCTTGTTAATGTATGAATGTGCATCCATATCGTACCATACATCCATACGAATCTACAAATTAAAGTGTGTTGTAAGATTTCCTGTAATGTTTGGAACTGTGTAATAAAAACATGTGTATGTATGTACATACCTAAACACATGTATTTATTGTATATGTCAATTGATTTTGTTGGAAAAATTATTTGAAAACAGCAGCGAGCCAGCCAGTCAGCCATTTCGATAGCACAACAATGTGAGTTTTGCTTAAAAAGTGACGAATACATTTGTTGCAAAGGGGGGTGGAGAGAAGCCGATTGGTAATATGTTCGTTTTTACATTCAACGTTTACATTTGCCTTGCATACGTACATATGTAATTTCATACACACATATATTCATATGTGTGTGTGATAGAGTGCGAATTTCCTTTCGATAGCAACGTAAGCGCACCGATAACTTCTTTCGATTGTCATTGTTGCTCCGCTCACTGATTCTGTTGCGGCTGCTTTCGGCACGTACACATACATAATTATGTTAGTTGTGTGAGTGAGTTGCTTGCACGGCGACGGCGCCTGTCTGGCGAAAGTGATTTTTCAGTAAAATTTCGCAGCTTCAAGTCGACGGACGGAGTGGAGTGCAATGCAGCAGGTCGATCGGTCCGGTGGAGCCAAATTGACGATGTCGTAAAGGTGCCAAGCGGGTGTGCGACTGACTCCGCTGCTTTTTATTATTGTGTCCGTGTGTGTGTGTTTGTCTGTCTGTGCGTGCCTTTGCCTGTGTTTATTTATTGTTGGCTTTTCAGTTTTCTTTGCACTTGCCCATATTGTTATTATTTATTTATACTATACTTTTTTACTTTGTACGTTTAGAACTTAATTCGAACGGGTTCACTGCGTACATGCGTCTGTGTGCTGTCTGCGTGTGTGCGTTTGTGTAAATGTGTGCGTCTGTGTGTGTTTGGTATACGCAAACAAAGGAGCTCAACGTTTTCATCTCCCCTTGTTCGATTTCTGTTTTGAATGTGTAAAGTGCAGGATAAGGTAGATTGATTAAAACAAAGTGCAGCATAGCGGTGACAGCTTCAGCAGCAAGGCGGCAGTGAGAGGTCAATTAGTTACATTTGTGTATGCATGCATGCATCTTAATGTGCATAAGTGCGTGTATGCACAATAGACAACATTAAAAATTATTGTTGTTCATTACCGTTTCGTTGATATGCTCCGCTGTACATGTCAACATTTATGCCTACATCTGTATTATGTACATATATGTATATGTTTTTAAATTAGCATGTGTGCAAGTGTGCGTGTGTTCGTACGGTTTTACATTGAACTGTCTTCAGCCCGTCAGTCCAGCAGCTGGGCAGGCAAAACTGAATTAGAGCGCTCTCTTCGAGCTCTCTCTCTTACAGCCTCCCATATTCGGCGTGAGAGTAAGCTTCAAGCCGTGCACAGTAGCGCCAGAGGCGCCAAAAAATGAAAGCATCGCATTTGAATTGTTATCGCACCCAGGCATTGCATATGTGTTGGTATACTGAGACTTTGGCATGGAGAAAATCACTTTCATTCTACTATGCGCTGTCGCAGCTGTTCTGGGCTTAAGCTTTTACAGACTTTTTTGCACTCACTCACGTAGAGAGGCGATTGACTCTAATTTTAAACTGTAAATGAAACACATTAGGCGCTCCATTTTGATTTTTGATCGAGTGCAAATAGTTATAAAAATAAGAGATAATGTGAGTCATTGCATTCATGCAAAATGTGTTAGGCCAAGTATTAAAATAATAATGAAATGGAAAAACAGACCAAATTGATTTGCCAAACAAGTTTAAAATTTTCTTATTTATATATCATAAATGTATGCATGTACATATATATATATATCAGCAAATAAAAGCTGACGTAGCAAGCTAGACACAAAAAAGAAGCAATCATGGTAAAAGTTGTATTTCATTTAGTTTGTTTGAATGTAATTTTTTCATAGCTTTGTATATGCTAGTAAAAGATAATTTTTTTTTTGTCGTGTGTGGTTGTTATTTTCATGTTTGCAACGATTGCAACTGAAACACGTGCTCATGTCGTTATCGTTTCTAAATACGCAGAGTGAAGAAGCCACAAATCAAGGACCCCCAATAGAAAGCGATAGAGGAGGACATTGCTGAAAGTCAACGAAACGACGCCACAAAGTGAAAGACCGCAACGAGTGGGAAAGGGAGAGGAAGACGAGAGCGAAAGCGTCGCGTCAAAAGTTGAGCGCATGCTGTGTAGGGGGCGGCGCAGAAGACAAGTCAAGTGAAGTGCAGCAGCAACAATAATAATAACAACAACAAAATAACAATAATAATAACAACAATAACAATAACGAGTAATTATAAGAACAACACCAATACTAGCATCGAGCAGCCAACAAATCATAAATACAAAGAAAACGCGAGCGTGGGTAGTCGATGCCAATGCCGAAGATGTTGATAAATTTGCCTTACCCTGCTGATGCTGCTGTTTTAATAACAGTATAATATCAACTACCTCCAACAAAATTAATAAAAATAAGTGCTCAATAAAAGCAAGACGGTGTGTAAGAGAGCGAGACAGAAAACTGAAGAATAGCAGCCTTTGCTAGCTTTAAAACAAGTTACAGCTAGACGAACGCCACCTACCGTCGACCGCACGCACAATACGATAGAGAGAAAGAGAGTCTGAGCAAAGGGACCCAAACGTTACAACAACACAAAAAAGAAGTAAATAAAGAAAAAATACGAACAACGTCAAAAGCAAATAATATTAAAAACAAAGAGCACCGAGACACTCAGACGCTTGCATTGTATAGGTGCATGTGCGTCTCCGTGTGCGTGTGTCCGTGCGTGTCCGTTACCGTGCCAGCGTTTATGTGGAAGTAGTGGTGGTTAGTTGTGCTGCTATCTGCTCCCCTTCTACTGCCAGCACACACACACACACACACGGCTACTCGGGCTCCGGTGGGAGGCGAATCCGTGACTGACTGGCTGTCACGTTGCCTTGCCCGCCAATATGGCGTGCCTTAACACACTAAAGCAAGAAATCAAAACACTGGAGAAAATCTTTCCGAAGAACCACGACCGCTTTCAGATACTCAATTCCAGCGTGGATGAACTTTTGTGCAGGTTCATCGATAAGAATGGCAAGCGTTACGACATACATGCAAACATAACGGTAAGTAGTAACATACATACATACGCATAGTTATATTTATACATATACACATCCGGGCAGACATTAAATATATTTAGTAAATACGACTGACAATTGATTGATAATTAACAAACTGACTATCTGACTGAGAATTTGTTCTTTCTCATTTATGTAGTGTCCAATTGATTAAGTCCCTTAGACACTCTTTGTGATCTTAATTACAGTTGTTGCCAAGCACAAAAAAACAGACCCTTATTTACGTTTCAATTGTTGTAAAAATATAAATACTTTTAATTACAAACAATCTATGCAAATTGTAAACATGAACAAATGACTTCACATTTAATAATATGACCAAGGTCACCTTACTCTTTCCTTTCATCTCACGAATTTCCAGTAGGAGCTGAGCGCTCACCTAAAACTTATTGCCGTCTTGCAAATTTTACAGTAAAATTCCATTGGTTTATCCTACAGGCTGCCATTTGCCCTATCACTCTCTTTTGCTCTCGCTCTTTCTTTCGTTCTGCAGTTTTTGCTCTCAGATTTGCTGCTGCGAAATTTGTCTTTCATGTCATCTTTTTCGATCATGTATTTCGTTTACATCTTTTTGTTTCTCTCTATGCTTTATGCAAAGGTATTAACATATTGTCATATTATATGCAACATATAGAAGGAGTTTGTAAAGGTTCAGCGTGAGAAGTTGTGTATAATTATTATAAGTATAGTAGATTCGAGATATATGTGTTAGAGAATTGCTATTAATTCATTATGTTTATATAGTCACAAAGTCGTTTGACTAGTATAAGTAACTAGAAGCCCAAATTTCCAATAAATTAGCTTAGCTAAGCAAAGCAGGTTAAGAATCTTGGATATTTGCTATACATTCCTTAATCACTAGGGTATTTTCTCTTCTACTCGCTTCTTATTGCTTATTTTCTTAATTCTTTTCTTCTTCTTCTTTTACCTTTTGTAAAATTCTCTCACACGCTGTTTTATCGTGCTGCTGTCGATTCTTATTTAGGGGCAGCGTGCTTCAATAATTTATGATTCATTGCCCTGCGCCTCCAACAACAAACAGTTGCCAACTTGCTGAGTTCGCTTCTGTCTTTCCTACTGTGCGCTCCTTCCCCAACCGCCTTCCCCTCTGGCTTTGTGCCTCTCTTATTGCTGCTCTCTGCTCAGCTTCGACTCTGCTTTGGTTCAACGATCTAATTAAAGGTTATATATGTAACTTCATTGACGCTGTCTCGCAGCTTTTGTTAGTCTCCATATATATATATATATATATATTATTGTATATATTGTGTATATATAAATATATATGCAGTTATTATTTGGCTTTTTAGCCAACTGTTTTTATCAGTTAAGTCTATCAATAAATCGACCGTTTTTAGCAACGATTATAAATTAATTACGTGTTTTTGGCCTTTTATATATTTAATATTTAACAAATCAATCAGAGGAAACTGTTTTTGGTAGAGACAAATTTTGTCAATTTATATATATATTAATAAGATGTCAACAATCAAATGCCATAAAAAATTGACAAATTTCTTATATTTAGTAGCATCTGCATTATATTATTATGAAGAACATTCATGTATATATCTTGATATTAATTTTTTTTTTATTTTTCTCGTCATCAGGAGACGTATCCATCATCGCCGCCCGTTTGGTTTGCCGAGAGCGAGGAGACTAGTGTCACGAATGCTGTACAAATCCTTAGCAACACAAATGGTCGCGATAATCATGTGATTAACCAGGTAAGTTATCGTGTCTACATTGTCATTCTCAAATCGTGCATTAATCCCCGATTTCATTCATCAGGTTGGCATATTGCTGCGCGAGCTATGCCGCTTACACAATGTTCCACTGCCACCCGATATTGATAATTTAGCGCTGCCGCTGCAAACGCCACCGCCCTCTGCCTCGCCATTACGCTTGGAGCGTTCAGCAGGTGGTGGTGTTGGGGGTGGCGTTGGCGGTGGAGCGGGCCCGCATGGCAACGAGGAGACTGATTCGGATCAGGACGAAATCGAGGATCCTATCGGCGAGAGCGAGCAGGAAAGCGAGGGCGATGAGGACCTGCCATTGGAAATGGATGATGTACGGAACACAAATAAAGTACGTAAGCAAACAAGCAAACAAACAGTAATTATTGTTATTAATAATAACCAAATATCTCAAGCAGAAAGATGATATGGAAGTGGAACATTTAGCGACTTTAGAAAGACTGCGTCAAAGTCAAAGACAAGACTATTTAAAAGTGCGTAAGAAATATATATATATATATAAATATATGCGTATAACTGTCTCTCTGTCACACTATCTCTTTCTAATTGATGCAGGGTTCAGTTTCTGGTTCAGTACAGGCAACAGATCGCCTGATGAAAGAACTACGTGATATTTATCGATCCGATGCGTTCAAGAAGAACATGTACTCACTAGAGCTCGTCAACGATTCGATTTATGAGTGGAATATACGCCTTAAGTCTGTTGACCCGGATAGTCCATTGCACAGCGATCTGTTGCAGCTGAAAGAGAAGGAGGGCAAAGATAGTATATTGCTCAACATACTTTTCAAAGAGACGTATCCATTCGAGCCGCCCTTTGTTCGTGTCGTGCATCCAATCATCTCAGGTGACTGCTTGATTATCTAATTAATCAATTGCTCCATGTATCAACGATTCTAATGCTTTCAACGCTTTTGATCAGGTGGCTATGTGCTCATTGGCGGCGCTATTTGCATGGAGCTGCTGACCAAACAAGGCTGGAGTTCCGCCTACACAGTCGAAGCCGTGATCATGCAAATTGCCGCGACGCTGGTCAAGGGCAAGGCGCGCATACAATTTGGTGCTACAAAGGTGCGTCGTAATCGGATATCAAGAACTATTAACTATTTACTTTTACCCAAAGCAGGCGCTCACCCAGGGACAATACAGTTTAGCAAGGGCTCAGCAGAGCTTCAAATCTTTAGTGCAGATACACGAGAAAAATGGTATTATGGAATGAAATCCAATTCAAATTGTTATCAAATTGTGTTAACTTTCGTTGTTGTTGTCGACAGGTTGGTTTACGCCGCCGAAGGAGGATGGCTAAGATTTGCTGTAACTTAGGTGTTTATACAGGCTTAAGGAACGGACGTTTGCCAAATGCCGCTCATCTATATATATATATATATGTATATATATATATATACATATATATATATATATATATATATATATATATATATATATATATATATATATATATATATATACATATATATATATATATATATATATATATATATATATATATATATATATATATAGTTATTTATATATACACAAACAAAACAAAACAAAAAACCTACCCCCAAAAATACCAGACACATGCGACATAAGCCACGTAGAAGGAGCCGAAGCAGCAGCAGCAGCAGTCAGAGCTACAGCAGTCGGAGCAGCATCATCATCATCATTTAAATCGAACCCGCCATTCAAACATTATTAATATAATGGACGTTGCGTCGTTCAAATTAAGTTCTGCAAATTGTGTATACTTGATAAAAAGAAAGGAAATACTTGCATATATATGCTGACATACATTACGTGCATCGATATATGCACACATACATACATACACGATGCAAAATAGTGCATGTGTGTTGCGATGTATGTGTGCATGTATTTGTGTATACATGAAATGTAATTGTATTTTTTTGTTTTTCGTTTTAACTCGTATTGTATTATGTGAAACGTTTAAGTTGTCATTCTGTCTGTCTCTCGTCTCTTGATGATTTATGTATAGTAGAAAAAAAACAGCAGAAGCGAAATCATGTTGTGCTTCTCAAAATCCTCTATGTTATCTATAAGAGCTTTTTTGTTAAAAAATTTTTTTAGAGATCCTATCCTGCAAAATCCATTAAAAATTCATTGCTTTGAATATATATATTAAAAACAAAAAAAAAAAATATATATTTATATTTGTAAACGATAAAATTGTACAGTTAGCAGCAATAATTAACACTTACCGATTATGATAAATATAACGATAACGATAACAATTGCAACAGCAGCAACAGCCGCGTGTAAATGTAAAGGCAATTTATGCATATGTATATGTAATGTAGGTGTACCGATTCGACGCAGGTGTCAAAAGTGTTGAATTTTGTATGAAAATTAACTGCTTTTTGTTCCTTTTGTTCACAATGGGACACTGGGTGATTAGAACAGTGCAGAAGAGAGAAAAAAAGCAAGCATACACACACCTGCATATACCTAGTTGTAATTAGTTAAGTAACGTAATATACTAATATTTTTTTTAGTTATTAAACATGTAACCTTATATATTTCGCTCTAGCTTTAAGGGATTGCGATTGCGGACGTAGCTATAGTAAACATATATCTATATATATATACACACATATATATATGTATATAAATAAATATACATATGTGTAGCATATACAACTAGAGGAGTTAAACGTTAAGCGAAAACAACAGAGAAACGAAAAATCGAAGGCAAAACAACAAAAAACACCACGAGCGTAAGCAAATTCTAACTGTAAATTCGTCTTTCCAAATAACCGTAAAAAAAAAACAAACAATACAAAAACAAAGCCCAATAAAATAAATTGCGATAAAAAGAATAAAATTACGTAGAAAATTGATTGGAAATATTAAGATGCAATGACCATAAACGAGGGTGGCTTGAAGACTTTCCGAGTTAACAAAAAAAAAAAAAAACAAAAATATATCTAATAATATTTAAATACAAAAACGAGAATTTCAAATAACATTATTTTTTTATTTTTCTATTTTCACGTTAAGGTCGTACGTTTATCAGACCAACTTCGTAAATCTTTCTCTTTTTTGCATTACATTTCCAGGCTTGGCTAACAAATAACTAAAGCGAAAGAGAATTTAGCTTTGTACAATTTATCGAAACATTAGCTTAAGTAAATGAATGAAATGCAAACATAAATAGAGCAAGATTTCACTGCAGTAAAACTAAAGCTAGAAATTAGACTTAGGACATAGGATCGATCGATAAGTCGGTCAATCGACCAATCGATCAATCGACAATGACTACGTAGTTGGAGGCGGCTTTAGAGGGATGCATTTTGGTTGGATTTGGCTGAGTGTAGATAGGCTTTGAGCTTGTCTCATTGTTGTCAATGGCCCCGCCAATGATCATCTCGAGGGCACCTTTGATCTCGAGCAGTTGACAGGTGAGCTGCACTTCCGATTCCATCGTTGCTCTAAGTCGCTCCAAGGCTGCGACCATTTGTTTATTGTAGTTAAAGGTATTGTTCTCAAATACATCCATCACCGCGCTGGCTGCATTCAACAGCGTACGCATAAATCGCACCTCGCCCAAATGATCGCACAGGAAGTTTATGAATCTGATTATCGTAATGTCTTTGCGATCCGTGAGTGCAGCTTGAAGCGCGCTGCGATGCTGCAGCTCCGTAACGACGGCCACAATGTTCTCCGGGAATTGCTCTAAATTTGTCGGCGTGCAGACACAGTCGAGCGCCTTTTTGTAGTTAAATTTGCGCAGATGATGATCGAATTCCTGCAGCTTGGGAGTTTTCCTTCTCTCAGTTATGACGTGATCGACATTAACAGTGGTACTGGGACGTGTCGTCTTCTGGGAACGCTTGTGCCGCTGGCTGGCCTTGATCTGTTTCAGGTGACTCGGTTTGCTGTCGACAATCATGCGCTTAATGGAGACGAGGCCATCGACCATGCCGGCAACAACAGCCTGGTCTTTGGCAGCAACGCCCAGGCTAACAACAGCATTTGGATAGGTGAGGGTATGCACCGTTTTATAGGTGCTCACATCGTAGATCTTTACATGACGATCCAATCCGCCGGACAACAGGCGTCGACCATCAGAGCCGAGGCGCAGACAGGTGATGGTCTTATGGTGCTGCGACATCGTCGTCAGCAGCCGACTACCGCTTATCAAGTCCCATACGCGCACCTGTGTGCCACCGGCCGTGATGAATATCGAGCCATTAGGCAGAAACAGCATCGACTCCACGGGACTGCCATGATCTAAAGTCTGGGTAATGGCTTGCTCGGCGCGTGTATCATATAAATTGATTTTGCCATCGTAGCCGCCGGAAATGAACATGTGAGATGCCTGTGGATGCATTGCACCGGCACGTATGTAATCGGTGTGGGCATCTTCGTATGTTTGCACCACCTTCTCGTTGGCCACATCCCAGAGTCGGACGGATTTGTCATCCGCAAAGCTTGCCAGGTGCAGCTTGTCGGCGGTAAAGAAGGTGCGATGAACGGGAGCCTTGTGACCCTTGAACAAGCGCAATATATTACGGCTGGTCGTGTCGAAGAGTTTCACATGTCCTTCTTCGTCACCGGCGACCAAGAGACGACCATCCTGACGAAAAGTCGCACCGTATGCGGTCTTTTGGAAACGTGACAAGTTCTTGACCACAAGCTTGGTCACCAGGTTATAGATTTGTACACGCACCGAACAGGTCAGCACAAAGTTGCAAGGATCACTGGGACTGAAGTCTATATAGTCTATCGTTGTGTGCTCCTTCAGCAGCTCGGGTTTCTGTTTGGTAAATTGGCTTATGTTTATTTTGGATATTTTTACACTGTGAATATGGGACTTACCGCTAAGCGATCCCAGTAAATTGTGTCGGGCGTGACTACTTGCGCCTTCTGTTGAAATCGTCGCACATTAAGTGGCTGGAAGGCATTCATCTTTATTGATATGTTGTCGTTGTCAATTGGCGTCAGCGCGCGCGCACGTGGAAGGCAACAATATGTTGGACTTGCAAATTTCGATACATTTATATCGATAACGATCGTTTTCTGAATTTGGTCACATTGTTATACCATATGATCGGCCTGCTAGCAGCCGTTAAAATACCGAATTTTAATGCAAGCCATTGCTGGCTAGTTAATGCTGAGTAGTTGTCAGAAAATAACAAATGTTAAAATAACATATATTAAATTAGGATTCCAATTAGACTGTACTAGAAATTAATTGTAATTTTCAAATAAAATATTTATTGCAGCTTTTTAGTGTTTAACTTAGTGCACTGCAGAAGACACGCGGCATACGTGTAATCGATGTTTTCTTGTCGCTAAGTATCGATATATTTAGAGCAACAACAATATTAATAACAACAAGCAGGGAGGCATATTTATTTACAAAATAATTTGTTTAATGTGTTTCGTTGACGCTTTATGCGAATTGAAGCCAAATACAGAACAACAACAACAAAAGTTATGCGTGATTGAATAAATGTGTTGAATGCCGCAGTGCTGATTCGTTAAAAACAAACAAACAGCAACAACAACGATAGCAGCAGTAGCCAGCAAATAGATTCAATTTTAATTGAAATTTATTTATCAACGCCGAGGCTGAGGCCGTCGGATGGAATGTGAACGATATACCTATACTGCCAAGCAAATGTCACAGTGAAGCTTCCAGTTAGCGTCGCAACGTCCCCTCTGATGAATCTTTTAATTAACTCAGCTCAAAGATGGGCTCGTGTCTGACTTGATGGACAAGAGACGTAGAAGAAAAAGCAAATAGAACGCATGAAATGTGGTAAATTTAAAGCCATAAATATATAGATATTAATTGACAGCAATAAATGTGCCCAATACAATTGAATCGACGGAGGCAAGCGATCAATCGTCGACAGCAGCTGCAGAGGAACGAAACGGATCGAAGATCGAAGCGCAAAAATGGAAGCCGAAATGAATTTGGACTTGAACAATGAGAAGAAAGTGCTATGCGAGAAGATCATTCGGGACATAAATGCTGTATTTCTCAAGGATGCCGATTTGTAAGCGAATGCCACATGGGATTGATAACATAGAGTCAACTCATCATTCCTTTCAGATCCTCATTTGAGATCATACCCAAGGAAACGAATTGCAATAAGTCACCGGTGGTGCATGTGGATCACAACTTGGGCTTGGAGTCGTGGTGCGCTCAGCATGTCTACGATCATGCGCATCGCATTCTTATCTCTCACCGCAAGCAAACGATGCAACAACAATTGCGCACACTGCAGCAGCAACAGCAGAGCGATTCGCTGGCCAAGTATTTGAATGTGGCACTATTGATCAATCCGGATGTGACGACCTTTTGGCACATACGCCGCCAGCTGGTGCAAAAGAATCGTTTAAGTATCAACAAGGAGCTGCAATTCTCAGCGCTGGTGTTGTCCATCAAGCCAAAGTCAAATGAGGCGTTCGCCTATCGGCGCTGGCTCTACTCCTTTCAAAGTGGGTCTGAACTCGTCTACTTATCGCAATGCACTTCTATAGAGTTTTCCTTTTCTTTTGAATACCCATTCAGGCGCCGATGCCATCGACTGGCCACATGAGATTAGCATTTGCGAACGTGCCGCTGATCGCTGTGCGAGCAATTATCACGCCTGGTCGCATCGTCAGTGGGTGTTGCAGAATGCCCCGCCCTGTCTGCTGCAATCGGAGCTGATGCGGACGGAGAAGTTCATACGCAAGCACATAACCGACTACAGCAGCTATCATTATCGCCAGCTGCTGCTGAGTCGGGCTTACGAACAGTGCTTCCACATGGCCGACGAATCGCAGCCACCGTGGAACAGCTTGCGTGAGCTACTCGAACATTATGAGCTGACTGCAGAGTCAGTTAATGGGCAAGATAATGCTGATGGGGAGGCTGCTGCAGAATCATTGCTGCAGCTGCTCTTGCCTAATCTAAATCGCAATGGAGTCAGCGCCCAGCGGCTTCGCTCCTTTCTCTATTGCTGCAACGTTGCTGCCAGCGATATGCGCTTGTGTGCCGAGCAGCGGGAATTGTATGGAGTACACGATTGCTTTGAGCTGCATCGGCGCGCCTCGCTCAAGTTCATTGTGGAGCAGTGTCTGCGCTTGCTGACGGGCCTTGCCAACGGCCCCGGCCTGTATCTAGCGCCCCACAGCGTTAGCCAAACAAACGAGCTGCGCAAATTTGATTGTGAATCGCATCCGTTTCTTGTCGCAGTGCGCCGTATCGAGTTCCAATTGGGGGACAAGCACATGCGCTGGTGCAAGATGCATCTCAATTTTGCCAATCAGGATCAGGGCCAGAACTAAACACAGATCCTGACCCAATTGTGCAATTGTTCAATTGTTATTTCCACTTTGTTTCTGTCTAAATGTGCCGTATACGCAATGCACTCATGGAGGCTGTTTCGTTCTCTCAGCCAGAATCGAAAACAATTATAAGAACATTTATATATATATATATATAGCTTATGTATAGATGAAAAGTAGTGCTCGTTACGTAGCGTCTACGATTGTGGACCACCTGAACGGAGGTTCCCCGAACCCCCCTTTAATAGAATACCTTGTCTACTTGTTAAGGCTCAGCTCAAAGCGAAACATTTATCAAATATCTGTATTCCAAACTGAACAACATTTGTTAGATTTAAGTCGATATATAATATATATATAGACGTCTTATTTTAGTGCATGCAAAACAAATATATATATAAATCTATTTGTGCATGCAATAAAAGATTTCTTCTGCATTTCAATTTAATTTAAACAAAGTTCAACAATATATTAAATGCTCTCTTAGTTATATATAGAATCATTTATATATATATATATATATATATATATATATATATATATATATATATATATATATATATATATATATATATATATATATATATATATATATATATATATATATATATATATATATATATATATATATATATATATATATATATATATATATATATATATATATATATGTCAAGAAGTCGATGCTATATCTAAATGTAATTCAAGCGTGTACTGGACACTGGACACTAAATCTGATTTGTAGTGCACATCTATTAGCCAATTTGCAATTAGTCTTAAATAAATTTAACAAAACATTTCTAAAAGGTAACGTCTTTTAATCAAGCAGAGATTACTGTCAACTACTGCGTGTTCCTAGGTCGGCTCTAGTTAAATATGGCTTAGCTTTAAAGTACATTAAAAATATATTTTATTTCCTTTTCATTCTCTTTTATCAATTCTCGTCTACTCTCTCAGCTGTTACTTGTGAAAAAGTGCTTTAGTTATTTGACATGCTTATTTATTTTCATATTTATTTTATTTTATCCCAATATTAAAAATAATATAATATACAAATTATTAAATAAAAAAAATAATTAATTTATTTTGTGATTCAATAATAATAAAAAATAATTGATTACAAAAATTTATAAATTATTATTTTTTTAATTTATAATATATAAAAAAAATAAACAAATTATAAAATTTATTCGAAATGAAATCAATAAATAAATAATAAATGAAAATTAAAGGAATTAATAATAATAAATTAATAAAGTGTATGAAACTAAATAATACATAATAAATACAAATAAAAAAATTTACGAGTAACAAAATATTTCAAAATGTATAAAATTAAATAAATAATTTTATCTCAAGGTTTTCATATTAGCTTGTGACGAAATAATTTATACCTGTAAGCCCAAAATAGGTTTCCCAATGACAACTCCTTGCTTCGTCGATTAGGCTGAATACTTAAACTATGCTAAAGTTTTTAGAGAGACAGTTAGGTAAATGTTAAGAGTGAATAAACATTTGAAAATTGTTTTCAATAATTGGATTTCCATTTTAATCGCAGCGCTGTAATGACTGTACTTAGTTCTGATAAGATTCTTGATTTTAAGTGGAGTCTAATTTGTTTGTTATTTTGGTCTGAAGCCGCAAGCACGCAGCTGCTCAACTTAGCCGCAGGCTATTGAAGGACATGCAGAGGGGGGTCAGGCGACCGCTGGCAGGGGAGGGCGAGTGGGAGTCAGATGCTGGCAATGGGGGTTCGCAGTTACATGGGCATGGCATCAACATCAATCAGTGCGCATGTCAGCTGCTAGCAAGGGCCATTTTCAACAATGGCGAGATGAGCAGCAGCAGCAGCAGCAGCAGCCGAAGCAGCAGCAACAGCAACAGCAGCAGCAGCAGTGGGTTTGGCTTTGGCTTTTGGTTCAGTGTGCTATTAGAGGAGTTTGCGTGTGGCTGAGTGAGAGCCTTGTCAACAGCGACTAGCTAGTAGCAAAGGCAAAAACAGTGCCAGCCAAGACAGACAGCCGAAACGGGAACGGCCCTTCGATTAGGCACCTAAATAGTGTTCATTTTTCTTCTGTGTGGGCCTACGTGCGGGTGTGTGTGTGTGTTTGTTGTTTGTTTGTTCGTTCGTACTTGTTCTATAAACAAATTAGCAAGGTGAGCGTCTTGATAAGTGCAACAGTGTTAAAGTCAAATAAAAACCAAAAAGCAAAATCAAAAATCAAAGCCAAAGACAAAAGCAACGGCAAAACAAATAAACATTGAACACGAGCTTTCTACACGCATACACACACGGGCACACGGACAGTAATTTACGCATGTAATATATATGCATACTTTGTATATGTATGCATGTGTGTGTATACCGTTGTATATAAATATGCAGAGCAAAGCGGCCAGCGTCAGTATGTATTTTTGTTTGTCTGTCTATGTCTGTATGTCTGTATGTGTGTATATGTGTGTGCGTGCATGTTTTGCATTTCTTAAATGTTACATTTTCTATTTTGCATTGCATATTTATGAAGAGTCGCCGCCTTTCCGGTTTTGGGATGGGCGTGTAAATCGTTTAATTACACTTGAGCTGTAGCCTTGAAGGCAGCTTCATGTCCCCGAAGGTCGTCAATATTTAAATTGAGCTTGCGAATCGCTTGACAGCAGCAGCAGCTTAAATTAATGCATATTAATGGTGTTGTCAAATCTTTCGACTTCTTAGGTTTGCAGTAATAACGGTACAGCTCAACAGCCATGCAAACAAACATACATATACGTTTAGTTAAGCACATGCAAGCACACACACACAAGCTTATCTATTCAACTTCTGTCTGCCTGTCTGTGTGTGTGTATATATATCGAATGGACACACCTGATGATTTGCGTATGTGTGCATGGCATTGGCCCACATGCAATGCAAATACCAAAATACCGTCATATGCACACAAATAGCTAAATCATTTGCTTTTCTTCTATTTACTAATCCTTTTGTGCTTGTATCATCTCAACAGGCTAAGACTAGCAAAAAATATCGATAAACACACATTAAATAGTGCATATCAAATAACAACAACAACAACAGCAGCAACAGAAGTTTTTGCATTAACAGTTTGACGGCGACAGCGCTGCTACTGTTGGCAGCGAGCAGCGGACAATGAACTCGGCAAAGCAACTCGTCCACTAACTCACAAACAAACATTGTTACGCTCATACCCACTATCGTGCTCCCACTCACGCTATTTTTTGTGTATATGTGCATATGCATAACGGTTCGCAGCGTTCACGACGATTGCGATGGCGAGGTTGCCTTTAAGAGCGAGGACAACGAAACAGTTGACAATTGAAAATCAAATGCGCTAAGAGTTAACTACGCACATACACATATTTACTCGAGGGGGAAAAAAGAAAACATGTCCGCTCTACGGTTTCCGTTTCCGTTTCCGGCATGCACAGCAAACAACAAGGAACAACAGTCAGAAGAAGACGAACTCAACAGTTGCCGCATCTTGCGCTTATTGTAGTTCCGTGGACTGACACACACACACACACACTCGAACAATCACACACTCATACACACATACTCACCTAAAACAAAGCGCATTCGCATTGCAATTTTGAGAAACACTTAAATTCGCTAAAAAAAAGCAGATAATTCAAAATGGGCAGCCTGCCGAATTTGCACGAACTGGAGGAAGCGGAACGCAAGAGAGAGAAACGCCGAGAGTACGAAATGTTGTTGGAGCAGCGTGCAAGGGACACGAGTCGTGAGCGCGAACGCTTATCGGCATTTGCACAACAGCGAAAGGTAAGTGCGATGAATGATCGTCGAGCGATCAATCGATATACGAAATATCCAATTGCCAATTAGAATACTGTAATACCAGCACGCTTGTCCAATTGGATGCATGTTGACCAATTGGATGGCTCTTTGTTCGTCCGTTTTAGACCTTGAAGATTATGAAATATTCGGTTTTTTTGCAGCAATCCTCGTACAATGCTTATATTATGGCTGGCCTGGGCATTGGCGGCATTTGCGGTGGCGGCGGCTCGCTAAGCCTGACCGCAACGGCCAATGGATATGGCAATGGGCACATTGAGCTGTCCAATGGCATAGCAAATACAACATCAGCTGCAGCAGCAGCGGTCACAACAGAGACAACAACATCAGTTACAGAAACAACAGCAGCCGCAACAACAGCAATAGCAACAGCTTCAACAGCAGCAGCGACAACAACAACAACAACGCTGAGCGGCTTCGCCATGCTGGGGCTGGCCAGCAGCTTGATGAGCGGCAAGAAATATCCGCATTCCCATCATCAGCACATGCATCCGCATCAGCATCAGCATCCGCATTCGCATCCGCATCATCAGCATCGACACTCGCTGACCACGCGGCATCGCGTGCTGCGCACTCGGACACGCAGCTCGGGCGGTCCGCAAAATGTTTGGGACGAGCAACTGATGGAGGTGAGTGAGTGGTGGGTGGTGGGTGGTGGGTGGCAGCTGTGCAAACTGCACGCAGCATAATCCCAGCCCCGGGTCTCGGCCAGGCACTTGTCATTTATTTATAGTCTTCGCAAATTGTGTTTCTGGCTTTTGCCTTCCGTGCCAGCATCAGCATCAGCATCAGCATCAGCTCCAATTTGGCTCAATGGTAGGCGGTCGCTGGGTAGGTTGCCTGGCAACGGGGTCAAATGTCAAGGCAGTGGAAAACTGGATTAACGCCTCCACAAGCACAAATAAGTAATTAAAGGCAAACAAAGACGCACGAGGATGGCCACTGCGCATATCCCGGACCCAGATTTCAATTTCAACTGGCAAAGGACCTTCGTCCGCTCGCCCCTCCCCTCGTCATGCTGGCCTTCGCAAATCCAGTTGAGCTTGTTGCTCGCGGCAACAAACGGGCAAAAGTCAAGTGTCAAAAGTGAAATCTGTCGATTGCAATCGGCTGGCCTGACAATGCCTCGCGCCTCTAGAGTCTCTGAAATTGAAGATAAGCCGATGGACTAGCTGGTACCCAGCCAATATATGTGGGGCAGTTAGATCTGTTGAGCCTGCAGTGATACCTTCTATACTCTGCAAATGGACATGTCTCATTGCGATATTTGATTGATCGATAAATATCGTTATCGCTTGGGTAAAATGCTTTCCTTGTTACACAAATTACGAGTGCCATAATTTAATATATATTTTCTATTTGCTTAATTATCGATAAATATCGTTATCGCTTTTATAACATGATATCGATAGGTTTCAATGGACATTTTAAAACATTCTTTAAGCCCTTTCTCTTGTATCATACAAAAACTAAAATATTTTATGCATTTCTCCATTTCCAAATATCGATATATATCGTTATCGAAAGCATTGCGGGATAACTGAAGTAACGGGATTTGGCATGCAGGCTCTTTGTGTAGTGCAACTCCTTTCCTGTTCAGGTGCTTTGTAAAGGGTATCTAGTAGTCGTATACTTGTCACTGAAGCGCACTAACTTGTGCAGCTTGTGTTGAGTAAGGGGTATCTATCTAGTCGGTCTCACTGCATAACATTTTGGAATGGGTATTTATTAGTCGGATACTGCATTACGCCCATTGAAGCATGCAAATGGGTTCAACTGTAGGATCGTTGCTGTTTAAAGGGTATCTGCTAGTCGAGCACTCTCAGTCTGGCTGTTTCTTAATAATACCTTCCCGTGTTCCATTGACAGCATCTGACTGCCCACTCGCCGTCTCCGATCTCGACGCGCTCGCATCGCATCAATCCGGTCTCCTCGTACCAGGTGCAGGCGGCATTGGCGGCATCGCGACGTCGCGAATCGATCAACAGCTCCATTGGAGCCACCTCGATACGCCGCCTGATCACCCTGAACAATCGCAACTGCCGCCACAAGGTGCCCGCCCACGTGCGCCAGAGGGTGTGGCGGCAATTCACCTGCCTGAGCATCGCCCACGGCCTGATGAGCGCCGTCCTGCTGCCGGTGATGGCACTGCAGGGCTCCAGCTCCGTCTGGCATCATCGCGAGCAGTGGCTGGCCATCGGTCCGAACATTGGCTCCCTGCTGCTGGGCGCACTCTTTCTGATCGCTGCCTGCATGAGTGTGCCGGGCATAAGGCTGATCCGGAGATTCGGCTACACCCCGCTGCTGGCTGGGAACTGTTTGGCGGTGACCTTGTTCCTGCTGTCGCACCTGTACGCCTCCATCTATACGCTGCTGCCGGCATATTTGCTGCTCGGCTTCATGCTGAGCGCCGCCAACAGCTGCAAGGCGGCGCTGATTGTCCACTATGGCGGGAAGCTGAGCTGCTCCCATGAGCAGGAGTGTGCGTCGGATGCATTGCTCGAGGAGCACAAGATGTTCTGCAATCGAGATCAGAAGGTGCGCCGTTTGGCCCGCTGGCTACGCGCCGCCCAGGATCTGGGCCTGATCGTGGGCGCTCTCCTGGCCTCCATGCTGCTCGCCTGCAATGCCAACGATTGGAGCTGCTCGGCGGGCAGCGCCGAGGCAAGCAGCAATGCCCGCAATGGCAGCCAATTGCCCACCACCAACTGGCCCCAGCCGGAGGACTTCTACAACCGGAACGAGCACGGCGAACGCATCTGTGGCGCCGACATGTGTCCCCTGCAGCTGGCCGTCAGCTGGTTCGCTGCCAATGATACGGACGCCATCTATGCCGGCTTCATTGAGAGCGGCTCTCGTGCTGGCGGGCAATCGCTGCTCTGGCTGTATGTGGTGCTCTCGCTGCTGGCGCTGCTCCTGTCGCTGCTGCAGGGTCGACAGGTCCTGGTGGCAGCCGGCCGGCCTGAGCGCTCCTACAAGGATGTCACGGACACGCTGCTCTTTGCCGGACCCCTGGCCTACTTCGTGGGCACCGAACAGGGCTATATGCTGGGCGACTTTCTGCGCGCCTTTGTCTCCTGCTCCCTGGGCATCAGCATGATTCCGGGCGCCCTAATCGGCATGGGCATAATGCAGCTGATCGTCTCCTGCACGCTGAGCATGCTGCTCCGGCATACCAAGCGCATCGTGGTCATATGTGAGTAGCCATGCAGCACCAGATCCGCCTAATCCGTCTAATGCTCCGCTCTAATCCCACAGTGGCCGGCTTCTTCTTTCATTCGTGCTTGCTGCTGGCGCTGTCCAGCTGGAAGCCCTCGAGCGATGACAGCGCCCTCTTCTATGTGATAGCCGCCTCGTGGGGCGCCTGCAATGGCATGTGGGAGACGCTGCTCCTCTCGCTGGTCACCCTCAACCATGTCCAGCACGATCATGTGACGGACGTGACGGCGCCGCTGCAATCGTTGCGCTTCCTCGGTCTGGCCATCACGTTTGCGGCGCACGGCTTTCTCTGCGAATCGGTGAAGATCATTGCGCTCGTTGTCCTGCTCGTGATCAGTGTGCCGCCGTATGCGATGCTGGAGATACGCCTGGAGGCGCAGCGCAAGGCGACGCTGATCAGCTTATGACGCAGCTACTTCAGCTAGTCCCGGAGCCGGGGCACTGTGGCACGCACGCACACCATGTAACGCTGGTGGCGTCGTATCGCAGGCTGACTGATTGACTGACTGAATGACTGACTGACTGACTGACTGACTGACCGATCGACAGGATCATCAGCTGAAATGCCCCATCCAAAACGGAGCCACGATGCATGCGAGTTCTGCCAATGCAACAGTATTCAAAGAGACATAGAAGGTGAGACAGGAGAGAGGGAAGGGCAGGATAGAGAGAGAGAGAGGAGAGAGGGAGGCAAGAGAGAGAGAGAGAGAGTCGAGAGAGTGGAAAAGCTTGTCAAAGTTAAATTTCAGTCGCGCTCTTAGTCCAAGTCCAAGCATTGTCTATATATCAATATACATATATATACATATATCCTATACACACACACACACACACACTCATAGAATGTTCCAAATCTTTACCACGAAATTTGGACTAAGCCACAGTCCAGAGCCTAACGTATCGTAGTTCATCTATTTAGCATATTAGAGGCGTTCTTCTCTGTCTATTTGCCATGGATAATACTTAGGCCTAGCTTCGAGAATTATATTGGATATTACTAAGTGACTATTTTGTGCCATCAAAACTAAATATTTACACGCGTATTAACTCTATTCCTCGATGTATGTAAAGCTACGTCTAAAACTAACCAAAACAAAAAAAAAAAAAAAAAAAAACAAAAAAAAATCTCTAAATCGCGTTCTGCATTTCGTTCTTGATTGAGCCAATTCAAAATACGGAACTTCGAGTCGCTCTGTGGGTAAAGCTCGAATTGAGTTCGACTTTCATAATTTAATTTTCAAATTTCGAAATTCGAGTGGAGTCGATAACGAAACGTAGAACACATTCTCAACTATTAGCTCTGAGTTGCTGAGAACTGGATAGAAAATTTGTTAGCTTCTAGAATGTATTTGGACGTTTGAATCGTGTTGTCTCCATAATGTTGTTCTCGATGTACTTAAAAGATATATATCTATATGAAAAACGGTATATACGTTTGTCTAATTGGTCAATTGACTGGTGAGCAGGGAAGAGAGCGAGCGGGGGCGAGGGAGGGAGAGAGGGAAGGAGAGCCAGAAAGAGATTGAGAGAGGAGAGTGAGAGATGTCGAGGAAGTTTTCCTTTTTTCCCAACTTTAACCCAAAACTATCCAATAAAAAAATAAAACAAAATATAAGAAGTTATATAATAAATGTACAATCGCTAGGATAGCAAAGGTGAAATCCTAAGATCTAAGAACAATGTTAACATTTTATGCAGAACAAACGAGAAAACCAAAACTTTAAGAAAACCAAAAAGAAAATAGTAAATAAATAAATAAATAAATAGATTTTTGTAATTGAGACTTTATATGGACAGCTAACGGATCAGGAAAGTATGTGGTTAAAGTATCCAAGATTGAACTCTATAGAATTTGATTCTTTTTTCTAGGTAATACCTAGATATTATACACAAGTTAAAGTAAATTACAAATAAAAATAATACACAGTGATAACAAAAACAAAAACAAAAAAAAAACCAAAAAAAAAAAACACTAATTCAACTAGAGTTAACCAAAGAAATACCTTAAAAAGAAAATTAAACAAATATAAAAAACACAGAAAAATAATGTTTAGCACATGCCAAATGTCTAAGTTTAAACAATTTATGAATAAATAACGAGACAACTTATTTATATGTGTACAAAATCAATAAAGAGATTATCCATTATTATTATTATGAGCTGCGCTCTAATTGGCTCTTCACTCAAACAGTGGGCGATGAAAGTGTTTGTACAGCGTCAAGCGAATCTTGTTTAGATCAATTTTATCAATTTTATATATATAATTTATTTTTATTATTTGGCATGCAACCCTACGCATTAACATGTTACAGGGTATAGCAAACATGCCAAGTAATTCGGCGTGTTAACATATTTATGGCAGGCAGTGCATTGCAGCCATTAAAGGTCAATAAAAAGAGCTTAACTTGTTTACTTACAACGCCATTCATGACGTCGAAGCTTTTGACAAAGCTCAAACCAGTCAAACAGCGAGAGAGCGAACGAGGAATCGGCACAAAGAGAGCGAGAGAGCGAGAGAGCGAGCACTGCATTGCGGCGAGTTGAATGCTTAGCTTCGCTCAGCCTCTCTTGCCCTTTCCCACCCCCGTTTTGTAATGCATGCAATAAGCAACAAGTGCGAGCGCGCTGGCGGCAAATAATTTTAATTAAGCATAGAATGCAAGCAGCAACTTTTCGTGCTTGTGTGTGCACGAGTGTGTTCATTTGTTTGTGTATTCGGCATTTAAGCTTTTGCAGGGCTTTATCAATTGAACGGCGCGATTTTTGGCACAGTTGCTCGGCTAAATCGAAGTAGATCGTTTTGCAGAGCGCCCAGCGGCAGCTTCAAAGGTTTACAACAACAACAACAACAACAACAGTTGGAAAATGATGCCAATAAAACCAACTGTGAGCACCGAACAAGTGGATGCCAAGCTAAGGGAACTGATAAATTGGTTCGAAAACGAATCAAGTTTGCCCGAAAAAATAGGTAAGGCAGCCGGAAGGAATATCTATATGTATCTATAAGCACTTTTGTATCTTGGTTAGCGAATGGGATAGGTTAGGAATCGTCGGCATGTTACGTACATATTTATGGCCATGTAGGAGAGCGCATATGGTGGCCAGGTAAGTGCGTTGTGCCTCAGACAAAGCTGATAGCCTTATCAAAGCACAAAGCAAGTACAACGGCATTAGTCAGTGTAAAGATAAATCTATAGCTTTCTTTGTTTTTTTTTTTCAAAATATATAAATGGAAACCTACAACGAAGAGAGCTTAAGTGGGACAGAATATAGCGCTTAAAATACCCTAGCAAATGTTACTATGTAAACTATTATTATATAGACTTATATGTATAGACTGTATATATATAGACTTAGAAACCACTATTAATCAATCAATTAGTTCTCTCTACAGATATATACGATTTGACTTTCCGTATTAATAAATTGATTAGGACCGACTTCAAAGGAAAATAATTGAAACTTCAGTTCAATCTCGAGTTGGCAAATCTACAGTTTCTATTGTTTCCCATCTATATTCATAAAATACATACATACTTACATAGTCGGTCGCATGGCTAATACACCCGTTGGACTGGCTTTACAAGTAAAATAAACTATAAAATTCCGCATGCGAACAGCAACGTCTGTTGTTGATTTTTCCACATTTATAGCCACAATCATACAGAATATAATATATTTATATATAGTATATATAGTAGATAATTATATCAATTGCACTTGCGTTGATTGCAGAGCCGATTGTAATGCTACGTTTCCTGAAGTGTATGGACTACGAGATAGACTCCACCAAAGCCCTGGTTCAGCTCAACTATAATCTGCGCAATAAGAATCCAAATCTATTTATAGATCGCAACATGGATAACGAGATGACGGCCAAGTGTCTGAGTGTCTCGTAAGGCCCTAAGATATTGTTTATCTATTTTCTATCGGTAACCATATAAACCCTGCACTCTCCTAGGGATCTGCTCATACTGCCAGGCGTTACGCCCGAGCGCCACAAGCTCATACTGTTTCGCATGACCGACTTTGATCCACGAACGGTAAGCATAATGCTATATATAATATATATATATTATAAATAAATGTATATATGGATAGTTATATATTTATTTATGTCTACATCTCTCATATACAATTGATTAATACAAGACAGAGAGAGAGAGAGAAAGAGAGGCACAGAGATATATAAAAAGAGAGTAAGAGACTGGCAGAGCGAGAAAGAGAGAGACAGATTGAAAGAGCCAGATGGAAAGATATATATATATAGTGAAAAAGAAATATACAATAAGCAAGAGAGAGAAAGAGAGAAAGAAAGAGAAAGAGAGAGAGAGAGAGCGAGGCAGAGCCAAGCCAAAGACTGAGAGAGAGAGAGAGAGTGAGAGTAACATGCATTCAAAGTGAGTGAGAGATAGAGGGAGCAAGAGACAGATATATATATATATATTTATAGAGAGAGAGAGAGAGTATAAAACAGATAAAGATATAGAGCGAGGTAGAGCTAAGAGTGAGAGTGAGTCAGGTTAGTCTAGCTCTCTCTCTTGCTCCCTCTCTCTTGCTCACTCTGTGTATATTTCTCTAACTCGAGTCAACTCTCAATTCGCAGCGCAACTCTGTGGAGGAGACGAAAATCTTTTTTATGATGGCCGATGCGCGCTTTACCGAACCGGATGTCGAAAGACCCGCAGCTGAGCGCGTCGAGCATCGGGGCTTTGGCATTAGCGATGCAGATCTGGCGGACGGCGACGTGCAGATCGTTGACATGACTGGCTATACGATGCGGCACATAGCCTACGTGTCGGTCTTTGTGCTGCGCGTCTACATGAAATTCCTGCAGGAGGCATATCCATCGCGGCTGCGCGCGATGCACATCATCAATTGCCCCTCGATTCTGGACAGGATGATGTCGCTGTTCAAGCCTTTCATACGCGAGGACGTCTACCAAATGGTAACTAAAGCGACGTCACCACTGCCCCAACTGATCACCACTCATATTGCCTCCCAAACAGATCAACTACCACACCGAAGGCATGGACAGCTTCTACGAGTTGGTTCCGAAGGATATGCTACCCGTGGAGTACGGCGGCAAAGCCGGTACAGTTGCCGAAATCAAGCAGAAATGGATGCAGGCCATGCGCGAAAAAACGTAAGTCAACAGAAAGATATGGATATATATGAGCAGACATATAGCTATATAAATAGGATATGACTACCAGAACTAACAAACGTGTTGAGCAAAGACTCCAAATAATGAATGTTATTATTTATCGATTGATGACAATCGATTAATGATGAATTGGATTAGTAAGATCGATATATTTTAGGTAAAGATATCGAAATATTTATGCAGAGTTCTAAAGTAAACAAGCTCAAAAAACCTTGTCTTTTATACCTAATATGAGAAACCTCAAAGGCTAGGCCTCCATGGGGATGGCATCTTGAGGGCTTGGAGTTATGTTTGTGAGCTTACGTTATTGCATCTTATGGACTATTCGCATACATGGCAAGTGCTAATGAAGTTTGATCAGAATCAGAATCGAAAATGAACTGGAAACTTTGAGATATGCAATTTGAATTGGTTAATCGATCAATTTGGATTGATCGATTATTCATATGTAGAATCTGCAGTAAAATTCTGATATATTTTCTCTATTTTCAGAGCCTATCTGAGCGATGAGAAGTATTGGAGGGTGACGTCGGAGACGAAGAGCCGCTGGGCCTGGTTCTAGTAACGCCAAATGGAGCTAAGCGCAAATGTGATTAATATGTTAAAGATTTTCGGGTGTAATAGCATAAACTAAGTTTGTTTTTTACTTTTATTTTTCTGTTTGTTTTTTGTTTTTTTTTTTTTTTTTTAATGCCAGCCTCACGCAGAGGCATTGAATTTGATGTTGAAAATATTACAATGCTTAAGGATTTCCAGAAATATAGAGTTCGCTTCTTTTGTTTTTAATTTGTTTCAAATTTTTTTTTTTATGTAAATACATATATATATTTATTTTTATATTTAGAGATATATATGTGTGTGTTTTTTGTGGACTTTTAACTAAATTATTGCATGTTTTTAACTTGGATCGCCAATGGAGGCAATTACCGGATATTTGCAACCCTATAGGGAGCAGCTGCGGTATCTGGCGTTGATCCTGAGCTGTGTGAAACTGTGCCGAGGCATGGGCCTGCTCTGCCGACTGAAATCTAGTGAAGGTGATGGCGATGACGTCTCCACGAAGCCACTGATGGGCGCCCTAATGCTAGCGACACTGGGCATGCGCCTGGCACAGCTGAACAGAGATCAGACCATGTTGACGCTACATACCACAAGCCTGGTGCTGAATCTCACATTTCTGTGCATCTTCTACCACTACGCCTCGCCGGGGCATAGGCGTCGTATTTTGGGCAAAACCATGCTAATTGTCCTGCTGATTAGCATCTGTTTGTACTACTCGAAGGTCGGCGAGCTGGCGAGGGTCAAGCGGGATTTGAGCATCGTAATGACGGCCACCACATCGCTGTTGATCATATTGGGGCTGCTGCAGCGCACTGGCTGTCTGGGATGCCTCATATCCATAATGGTGGTCTCCTCGAAGCTGCTCTATGCGCTGTCTACGACGGACAGATTCATGTTATATCAGTCCATGGTGATATTCAGCTTGGATCTGCTGCGCATTTTGTTGTTGCTCCTAAATACAGATTCCGACGACGATGAGTGCTCCTGTTGCGGTTGCGGGTCGATAATGGGTGATTAAGTGCAGTCTCTAATTGTGTGCATATAAGCATTAAATCCATTGTATCTGAACTTCAACATGGCCTAATGTCTATGCCATTCACTGTAAGCGCTCATTAGCAGCCATCAGCGGATCAAATGAGTTTTAAATTCATAATTGCGCTAAATGGTTTCAGGTTCGATTTTGATTTCGGATTCAGTTCAAATTTGTGCTCAAAACTTGCTGTGGTATATACGAATTCAATGCACGACCAGGTGATTAGATAGATGCGCAGCAGCTGTAACTGACAAATCAAGCCAGGCACAAATTTAGGCACTATTAAGCGCCAACAAATGGCCAACTGGGCGAATGGGCAAATGGGCGAATGGGCGAATGGGCAAGCGGAAGGCAATTAAAAAAGTATACGTGTTTGATGGACGACGAGAGTGCGAATTTATTTAAATTCATACGCGCATACGTATTTGCAATATAAATCAATAATTTCTATATTTATACATATATATTTAAGCATGAATTATGAATCAAATATTAAAGGCCAGTCAGTTGGGCAGCAGGCTTCAAGCGCAACGGTACACAGTAAAATTCGCTGCGCACGTAATTTGAAACCCGATTGACTTAACGATAGCAAGTACCAAAACGAGTAGTTTTCATTTCGATACCGAAACGATAATTCGAGCGATGAGCAGCGATAGTGAAAGTGAAAATCAGCTGCGACGCGATCGTGATTTGGCCGAGCTTAACGAGTGGTTCCACAGCAATGAGAACCTGCCTCGAGAAATTGGTAAACAAACATCTTTCAGCGTCTTCTCTGATGTAATATGCATATATGTAGGCCAGTACTTGGTATTGGCGAACGACACAGCGCGGAGGGCGAAGGGTTCTGTTTTTGCTGAATTGCTGCCAAATAATGTAAACACAAACACTCGTCTTGAGTGCTGACCCATACGCATGCATACGTCAATAATACTTAATGAGGTCGTTAATAGTCAGCCAAGCATTTCAGCCATTTGAATAGCGGACATGCTGTGCGCCCGTTGCGTCATATGCCAACTCATTTATATATTTATATGCATATATTTATTTTGCAGAGCCTTTGCTGCTGCGCCGGTTCTATCAGTGCATGTACTGCCATGTGGAGGACACCAAGAAGCTTATCGAGGTGAACTATGCGCTGCGGAACAAGCATCCGCATTTGTTTATTAAACGAGATCCGCTAGACGAGGACAGTCGTCGCACCTTTGACTATGCGTAGGTCAACAGCTGTTTCCTTGTCGTCATCATCTAACAGCTTTCCTTTGCAGGGATATATTGCCGCTTCCGGGCCTGACTCCGGATAAATACAAGGTGTCGCTCTACTGCTTTAGGGACTTTGAACCGTCCAAGGTACGCATCGTATTGGCAATTTACACATTTATATTTCGCATACTTAGCTTGCCTTACTTGCAGATGCATCACACGGAGGATACGAAGGCATTTTTCATGGTCACCGACTGTCGGTTCATAACGGCCGATGATCCCGCTCAAAGCGGGCAGCTGTCGGAGGGCGAGGTGCAGATCTTCGATATGAAGGGCACCACCATGCGCCATATATCGCGTTTAACGATTAGCACTTTGCGTGCTTATATCAAGTTCCTGCAGCTGGCGTTTCCAGTGCGCCTCAAGGCCATTCACATGGTCAACTGTCCGACGTATCTGGATCGCATTGTGACCGTCGTGAAGCCGTTCATAAGCGATGAGGTCTTCAAATTGGTACGATTCACACAACATGTAGACTTATCATATTATTAATGCATAAATTATTTTCTTTCCATTCAAGATCAAGTTTCACACGTCCAGCATTGACACTTTGTATGCATTTGTGCCGCGTGAAATGCTGCCGGAGGAATATGGTGGATCTGCTGGATCGCTGGCCACACTGCGGGCGCAGACCCAACAAATCCTGACGGAGAAGAGGCAAATAGAACGCACGCGAAGATATTAGAACTGACTGACTATATCATTGATTTCTCCTTTTTAGGGACTATTTAATGGATCCCAATAATTGGGTCGTCGAGAAGCCTGAGAAACGTAACGGTAAATCATGGAAACTATTTAACTAAGGAGCAGATGATGTGTTTTCAATTTTTTTTTTGCATTATGTATTGTTTACTTTATGTATTGTTTTGTAGCTTTTATATGCGCTATGTATTTATGTTTTGTATATAATATTTGAAGTATGGGATTGTTGCTTAAATGGCTATTAAACAGATATTTATTAAAACACTTGCAATTGCAACATCAAGTGTGCTGTTAATATTTTTATGAATAGAGTAAATATTATGAATAAATAGTAGAAATTTAAAATGAATAAATAAGGTTTTACCTTAAATACGTTGCAAAAATATCGATACAGTAAATTTCGGCTATCGAAATATATCAAGCTGTAGTCGATAATTTTGCACGTTTCAATGCGAATAGCGGCATGATACGAAGAAGAAGACGCATTTGCAATTGGCGCATCTCTAATGCCGTGTTTATTTTGAGAGATTGTGCATAAAACTCCGCTTAAATAAAAAAACTATTGTTCATATAAAAGAAACTCTATCAATTAACTCGTAAACTTAGCATGGAACGGCCACAGAAAATGCCCAAAGTGGCAAAGGTATGTCTGGATATATTTCCAAGTACAGCGCAGTCCAACGTAAACGTTTTTGTTTTCAGGTGAAAAATAAAGCGCCCGCCGAGGTGCAAATTACCGCGGAGCAACTGCTGCGCGAAGCAAAAGAACGCGACTTGGAGATATTGCCACCGCCGCCCAAACAAAAAATTTCCGATCCCGCCGAATTAGCCGACTACCAGCAGAGGAAGCGCAAAACATTTGAGGATAATCTACGCAAGAATCGCATGGTGGTCAGCCACTGGATCAAGTACGCGCAATGGGAGGAGCAACAGCAGGAGATACAGCGTGCGCGCTCCATATGGGAGCGGGCGTTGGACAACGAACATCGTAACGTAACCATTTGGCTGAAATATGCCGAAATGGAAATGAAGAACAAACAGGTGAATCATGCGCGAAACCTTTGGGATCGTGCTGTCACCATAATGCCACGGGTCAATCAGTTCTGGTATAAGTACACCTACATGGAGGAGATGCTGGATAATGTGGCTGGTGCACGGCAGGTCTTTGAACGCTGGATGGAATGGCAGCCGGAGGAGCAAGCCTGGCAGACTTACGTAAATTTCGAACTGCGCTACAAGGAAATCGATCGAGCACGCGAGGTGTACGAACGTTTCGTTTATGTTCATCCCGATGTAAAGAACTGGATCAAATTTGCACGCTTCGAGGAGACACATGGCTTCATACATGGCGCCCGTCGTGTCTTCGAGCGTGCCGTCGAGTTCTTTGGCGATGAGTACATCGAGGAGCGTCTGTTTATTGCGTTCGCTCGCTTCGAGGAGGGTCAGAAGGAGCACGATCGTGCGCGCATCATTTACAAATATGCGCTCGAGCATCTGCCCAAGGATCGAACGCCGGAGCTCTTCAAGGCCTACACGATACACGAGAAGAAGTATGGTGATCGGGCGGGCATCGAGGATGTGATCGTATCCAAGCGCAAGCATCAATATGAACAGGAGGTGGCCGCCAATCCGACCAACTATGATGCCTGGTTCGATTATCTGCGCTTGATCGAGGCCGACAGCGACAAGGAGCTGATACGCGAGACCTACGAGCGTGCCATCGCTAACGTGCCGCCCGCCAAAGAGAAGAACTACTGGCGTCGCTACATTTACATCTGGATCAACTATGCGCTGTACGAGGAGCTCGAGACGGAGGATATACAGCGCACGAGGGAGATCTACAAGACCTGCCTGGAGCTAATACCTCACAAGGTGTTCACGTTCAGCAAGATCTGGCTGCTGTACGCCCAGTTCGAGCTGCGCTGCAAGGAGCTGCAGCAGGCGCGCAAATCCTTGGGCATGGCCATCGGCATGTGCCCCAGGGATAAACTGTTTCGCGGCTATATCGATCTGGAGATACAGCTCCGCGAATTTGAGCGCTGTCGCTTGCTCTACGAGAAGTTTTTGGAGTTTGGTCCCGAGAACTGTGTCACATGGATGAAATTTGCCGAGCTGGAGAATCTGCTGGGCGACACGGAGCGTGCGAGGGCCATATTCGAGCTGGCCGTGCAGCAGCCGCGTCTCGATATGCCCGAGCTGCTGTGGAAGGCGTACATCGACTTTGAGGTCGCCCTCGGCGAAACGGAGCTGGCACGCCAGCTGTACGAGCGCCTGCTCGAGCGCACGCAGCACGTGAAGGTCTGGATGTCGTTTGCCAAATTCGAGATGGGCATCAATCATGGCCAGGCTGATGGCGATGCCGCTGCCGATGCCGATGCCGATATGAACGTACGTCTAGCACGGCGCATCTACGAGCGAGCCAACGATATGCTGCGTCAGCTGAACGACAAGGAGTCGCGTGTGCTGCTCCTGGAGGCGTGGCGGGACTTTGAGCGCGAGGTCAATGATGCACAGTCGCTGCAAAAGGTACTGGACAAGATGCCGCGTCGCATCAAGCGGCGACAGAAGATCGTGTCCGACGAGGGCGTCGAGGAGGGCTGGGAGGAGATCTTCGATTATATATTCCCCGAGGACGAGATGGCGCGACCCAATCTCAAGCTCCTCGCCGCCGCCAAAATGTGGAAGAAGCAAAAGCACAACGACATGGACAAGGCAACTGAACCAGCCGCAGCGGAACCTGCAGCAGCAGCAGCAGCAGATCCAGCTGAGGCATAGAGTGATAGCATCCATCTGTTCCCAATGCCCACAAATAAAAACTCTCATGTCACTTTTATATAAAGACACAGATTAGACTCAATATTTGTACAATCAATACAGTGCTAACTCGCTAAAGGCAACTTGCACACATTTTAGTGTAATACTGAATAAGATCAACGGACTTTCTGCGAAAGCATTATGTTTTCTAGTAGCGTATGCCTTCTATAAATCGGTTTCTATCATGGATTTCTACTAGCTACCTCTACCTTTATCATGCTACTTGTCAAATAGATCGTATAGCTTCTATAGCTCACTGGACATGGCCTTAACTATTTGCTTTCTGGATGAGATATTTCTATAGACATAGCTACAGCTATATATCTTCTATAATCCTGCAAAGGCAAAGGCAAAGGCAAAGGCAAGAGCTGAGGTCTGCCATGAGCTTGCCATGGCTAGAGTGCTGTCGCTGCTCCTAGTTCACTTGGCTCGCAGCAGCAGCGTAAAGGCGGAGTAGGTTGACTTGATGACCTATGAGAGTGGAGTCTATATGAGCACATGGCTTCACTGAAGCTGCAAACGTATGACGCACCTGCTCGAAGGTCTCCAGGGTGACGGCTATGTGGCCGCCGGCATAGATGCAAAACGGCTTCTGGCTGCGCATCAGCGTGAAGAGCAGCATGCGCCGGAACTGGGGCGTCTGATCCAGCCAGTTGCAGGCGTAGAACGCATCGCACAGCTGCTCGCTCTGACTGCGCATGCGATCGCCGAAGTAACAGATGATGAACACCTCCAGGGTGACAGCGATGAAGAAGACCGTCGACAGCATCATGGCGGAGAGATCGTGCGAGTCGGACACGTACAGAAAGTGCATGGCCACGGTGCACTGGACGGTGGCCGTGCATAGGAACTGGGCGAGGCAGGCGACCGATAGGATCTGCTGGATGGCCGCGTGCAGCATGCTGATGTTTATGAAGTCCTCGATGCAGTCGCACAGCTGCAGCTGCGTGGAGCGGTACCAAGGCGGGCAGTCGGGCCGCCTCGGATGCCCGAGGCGACGCACGCGCAGCTCCAGGGCGCGCATATGACCCGTCAGCACGCAGAGGTAGGCCGGCGGATAGGAGTCGTTGGCACAGTCCTGGATGGCCTGAACGATCAGGCCGAACAGCTGGTAGCAGCAGATGGCCACGTACGCCACATCCGAGCTGTGCCAATCGACGGCGAACCAGGCGGGATAGAGCAGCCGGCGCTCTTTCGCTATGGCCACCCGGATGCAGCTGAGCGAGATGCCAAAGATAAAGATGCCGGCAAAGATGCGAAAGCTGTTCCTGGCCATGCTCACAGCCTGCTTCAGGGCCTGCAGCTCCTCGGGATGCTGTACGCTGAGCGCTCGCCTGTCCAGCACCTGGAGCAGCTCGCGTATCTGGTCGAGCTGCCGGCGCACCAGGAACACATTGACGAACTTAAAGTTGGCCGCAATATCGGTGATCGTAATGGTCAGATTCTCGCACAGCTCCTGCAAATTGCGCGTCAGGATGAGCCGGGCCAGCAGCGTCAGCGGAAAGAGCAACGTGACCAGGACATTCAGCGAAATGGCCTGGATCAGATACCTGAGGCGCGACATGCCCGCCGGCTGGATCAAGCCAGTCAGCTCCCAGACGCGCCAATGATGGCTAAGTGCCTCGTGCGTGCTTAGCATTCGCACTTTGTCCACGTCCACGTCCACGTCCAGTTGCCCACACTTCGTTCCTTCCATCTCGTCGTCGCTGGCTCTCTGTTTGGCCATGCGACGCCAGGTGCAGGCGCTTTTATAGCTGCCACTCGGCTGGCGGCCCTGGCAAGGTGTCGAACTTCTCACTGTTTTGTACCAATTATGGTGTCATTATATCCTTAAGTCCTCCCTAGAGCAGCTGGGGAGAGCGAGAGACCCACCCGGCCAATCAAAATTTCGCCATTTATAATTTGTTTATCGTTTTATTATCCAAAAGTTCATCAAATGTGGGGGCTGAGTGTGTATGGATGGCAATCAATCATTCAATCAATCAATCAGTCAGTCAATCAATCAATCAATCTATCAATCTATCTGTGTTTACGCTACTTAAACGCTCTTCAATTTGAATACACAATGTTAGCCTGGAATCCAAGGCAATTACAGGCAATTCTCATATGATACAAATGCAGGTGCAAGGACAGGTGTCTACGAGTGTGTGTGTGTGTGTGTGTGGCTGTGGGCACAGGTGCAGAAATTGACAACATTGCTTAATGCCTGCTTAAGAATAAAATCCTTTGCTCCAAATCGAACCCAACCTAAAGACTTTTCCAACTGTTTCGCACACGGCCTTGGGCATGGCTATATCCAAGCGATTCTCTTCTAAACGAGCTCTTCAGTGAACCAAAGCTGCTGGAGCTGTCCCTCAGTAGCCAATCCCGAGCAAGAAGATCTAATGGCAAATGTGATTAAATAAATTCAAATTCTGTAAAAGGTTCGGCTCACGGCCGATTAGTGTGATATGTCTGAGGCTATATATAGTTATACGAGTATATAAAGGTTTGTCTTTGGAACACTATAGCCTACCTAGAGCTATACACTTTGTTATACGACGCTGGCTACATCCAAACTTTGGCAAAGCTGAGCCATTGATTGGCCTGAATCGATTAACGCTAAACTTAGTCTAGGGAAAACTTTGGCTAAGGCCAAAGTCCCCAAAAGTAGACGCCATCTCACATGAACTATAGTAAATTGATCAGGAAATACATATATAGTAGAGGCGATGCATATATATAGTACAGTTAAATGTAGTAGGTGTGTGTGTGTGTGTGTAGGTGCGTGTGTGTGTTTCGCTCTGCATATATATTTGTATAACTGAATACATATGTGACTGTGTGTATATATATATATATGTGTGTGTGTGTGTGGGCGTTATTAACATAGGTTTTGCTCATTTACATAATCTCGATAGATATACAGTTATATAGATTTACATATATAGGGATATATATATATATATATATAGATATAGTTAAATATGTACATGGAAATTGCAGAAATGATTCGATCTATGAGCAATTTAAAGCTATGTTGGAGGGATGCGAATGTGGATGGGGATGCGGATGGGATGCGGATGCGGATGGGATGCGGATGCGGATGCGATTGATCTTTGGGTAGAAAAAAACACAAAAACAAATCAACTCGATGCACACAAAAATTGTTCTTCGTTTTTGTTGTTGTGGTTGGGGTTTTGGGGTTTGGGGCTAAATCGTTTCATTGCTTAACTCAAAACTTAATTTGTAATTTTTAAGAATTAATTTAGAAATACAATTAAGCAAACAGAAGAAATATTTGTAGAACGATTTGTATTACTTTTAAGGCTTGTTTTTCATTTCCGTTTTTTAATTTACAAATTTGCAATTTAAAAATTAACAATTAATTGTGGCAAAAGCAAATTGTGCAAAAGCGAAATTTGGAATAATTTAACTAATTTTACAAATAGATAGTTTTACAAGATAAATATATATATATATTGTGTGTATATATATATTGCTTATCAACTTAACAATTAACAATTACAATGCATTACGTGACGTGACATGACGTGACGTGACGTGACGTGACGTGACATTACGTTACGTTACAATTAACAATTGTTTAAAGCCATAAAAATAAATTTTTATGCAATTCTCTCCTTTTGTTTATTTAAATTAATTATATTATTGGTTTTTTAAATAATTAATTTATCTTGCTTTGTTTTTGTTTACTTATTTCTTGAATTTAAGCTCAGTTCTTTGAATGTAATTTGTTCTCAGCTAATTTGTTGCTATTCAATTATAATTATTATCAATTACAGTAGTAAATATTGCTGTTGTTGTGGCTGCTGTTGTTGTCATTGATTGTTGCTTGTATTTTCACGGCTTAGCTTTTTGTGTTTTTTGCTTTTGCTATGTTGCATTTGTGCCAGGCAAACGCACAATTAATTATTTATAATAATAAATTAATTAATTGAAAAAGATTGCTTAATTATATAGCATATATCTTATGTAAATATATAAATATATATATGTTATATATAATTAATTGTTAGACTCTGACTCATTTGCTTCGTTTTGATTTTGCTTTCGATTCTGACTCTGATTCTGATTCTGATTCTGATTTTGATTTTGATTTTGGCTTTTGTTTGGACTTGGACTGGTTGTTGTTGTTGACACTTTTGCATCTTGCGCTAATCCGATCGAATTTGAGTTTGCGTTTTTGTCTTTATCTTTATCTTTGGCGTCCTGCAAAAGAGTACAATGTATGACAGCGATCTATATATGAATATATAACAAAAAACATGCTAAGCTGCATGAAAGAGACAGGGAGGGCGAGGAAGTGTGAATGAGACAGAGAATTTGTAGTGCTTGTTGCTGATATATATATATATAATATAATTATAAATATATATATAAATATATATATAAATATATATATATATATATATATATATATTGATAGATCTGTTTCGAGGGCACTGTGTCGGTTTGATTAGGATGGAGAGGATATTGGAATGAAAGCGGAAGCACATATGGATAACGATATATGCAGTGAGAGAGAGAGAGAGAGAGAGAGGCGAACATACCTTGGCCATTACGGAGGCGGCCTCCTGCTTCAAATACGTTTCGCGCGCCTTTTCGTAGAGCGACACGAATTTGTCGCGCTGCACCTTGAATTGGGCGAAGAGTTTGTCATCTTTGTTGCCCTTGAGGCGATTCTCAGTGTCCAGCTTCTCGTCGTGTATGGCGCGTATCTCGTCGTTCACCCACGGCTTGTCGATGGGATATTGATTCACTAGATTTTTAAGCGTTTTGATTGTGCTCTTGCCCTTGAGCGCCTGCTTGATCAGCTTTGGATTGGGCTTCTTGATTTTGCCGCCGTTCATGATGCCGCCATTCATGTAGGGCACCTGGACGGGCAGCGGTGGCATGCCGCGCGGTGGCATGCGTGGCCCCATAAACATATGCGGACCCATCAACGGCGGCGGCGGCGGCGGCAATGGTAATGGCAGTGGCGGGCCGCCGCGCCCGTTACGGCGCATAAATGGCGGTGGTGGCGGTGGCGGTGGACCGCCCATTGGCGGCATGGGACACCGCATCGGTGGCATGGGCGCTTGAAATGGCATTGGAGGAAATGGTGGCATTGGACCACCGGGGCCACCGCGTGGACCCATCGGGCCACCAACAGGACCGCCCATCATATGGCGACCGCCACCCCGATTTGCCGGGCCTCCACCCATCATTTGTACTCTGTTATAGCCGTTGCGCTGTGGTCCGTTGAAGCGATTAGCATTGGGCGCATGGAAACGCTGCTTGGGATGCGGATGTGAATGTTGATGTGGATGCGGTTGCCAGCCATTGTCGCCTATAGCTGCGGGACCGCCGCCGCCCTGTGTTCCAAAGTGCGAATTGTGAGGATGCGGATGCTGTTGCTGCGACTGTTTGTGACCCTTGGCCTGTTTACCTCTCAGCTGCTTTTTTTTGCCCCCATCCACAGCGCCTTCGGCCGAATTACCGGCTTGCACTGTTTGTGCGGCCGCCGCTAATTTGGGCGGTGGTGCAGGCGTGGGACTATTAAAGTCTATGTAGAGCGGATCGCTGGGCATCTGGCAGGATGTGTACATTAAATGATTCTGTGCCTGGGCCTGAGCCTGGGCCCGGTAAGGTTTGCGGTACGGTGCAATTGCGGCACGAACATTTGAGCGCTGTTGCTGCTGCATGGCCCGGTTCTGTTGGTAATTATTACCCTTTGATACCATTTGTAAAGTAATTAATATCTAGTTTATAGCCTTTGCAAATTTAGCGTTTCGCGCTGTTTGCTCTGACAGAATGTCAGAGTAGGATAAAACGAAATGAAATTCTATTACACTCTTAAATATTGCTAGTTCAATTGTAGTTGTATATTTCATAGAGATGAGCAACAAATTGACAGCTTGTGAATGGCAAAAGTAGCAAGCACATAATCGATAGTCGCGTTGATATCGAATTTGAATAGTGCATTTGAAATTAAGCAAAATATGCTTGTGCTAAGTGCTGCCAAATACTAAAGTACAAGTAAGAAAAATTATGTAATAAATTTAAAAACTTGCTTTAAGTAATAAAATACGTATAACGAGCTTTATAGTTAATTTATTACTGCATTCCTTTATTAATATAAACTGAAACTTACGCTTATAGCTTTTTTTTCTTGATATGTACACACTGTTTTCTGCGCAAGCCCAAAACAGCTGATTTGCTAATTTGCTCAATTGCCGTGCGGTATGAGGGCGTTGCAAGTATAAAAATATTAGAAAAGTGAACACTTGCTGAGTGCAGAGGTTGCAGAGATACAAAAACGAAAATAGCGCCTCGCTAATTGCGAGAAAAAGCTACAAAAAGTTGTCATCAATAGAGCAGTTTTAATTGCCATCAACCATGTTTCCTTATCTAAGGAGTCAACGCGTCAATTTGCAGCTGCTGCAGGAGACATCTGCGCGGGAGCTGGAGCAGCACCTGGATTCCATCGAAGGTATCAAGGTCATTGTGTTGGACGAAGCAATGATTGGACCCTTGGGTTTAGTGACCAAACCGAAGATATTCACTGATCGTGGTATTAAGCTGATCGCTTTGAAGCCGGATTTGCGCAGTCCCAAGGAGGTGCAGAACATCGTCTATATTGTGCGACCGCAGGTGAAACTCATGGATCAGTTGGCAGCGCACGTAAGGAACAACAATCAGGCGGGCCGACAGTTCCACATCTTCTTTGTGCCACGACGCTCGTGCCTGTGCATCAAGCATCTGGAGAACTTGGATGTGGTCAATACGTTCATGCATTTCGGAGAGCTGACCTGGAACTTTTTGCCGCTGGATTCGGATGTTGTCAGTATGGAGATGCCCAATGCCTATCGCGATGTTAGCATCGAAGGCGACACCACCGCTCTCTACCAAGCGGCGGTTGGGCTGGTCCAGCTGCAGCGGCTATACGGACGCATACCCAAGATCTATGGCAAGGGCGTGATGGCACAATTCGTCTGGGATCATGCCAAGCAGCTGGCCATTGACGAGAAGTCTTTGTACAACGGCGACAAGGGGGCCATTGATCAGCTCATCCTGCTGGATCGGGGCATCGATCTACTGACCCCGCTGGCCACTCAGCTGACCTACGAGGGTCTCATCGATGAGTTCTATGGCATACGACAAAACCAACTTACGCTACCGGGCGAGCACTTTCCAGCATATTATACTAATCCGGTAGCAGCCAGTGGCAGCAGCGGCTCCACAGCTGGAGCTGAGGACCCGGAACGTTTGATAAGCGATTCGGATCGAAAGACGATTTTCCTTCATTCCGGAGAACCGCTGTACGGGGAGCTGCGCAACAAGAACTTCAATGAGGTACGCATGCTGCTAGCTCGCAAGGTCAAGGACATTCAGGCACAGATGAATGTCAATCGGCAGGAGCAAACGGTGCAGGAGATCAAGAATTTTGTCGACCGTCTGCCCCAGCTAATGGAACAAAAGAAGGCAACATCTGAGCATACGGCCATCGCCGGACTCATTGACGAACGCATCAATCTCTATTCGTTCAACGATGATCTGGCCGCCGAGCAGGAGTTCATGATCTGTGCGGACATCGACAGGCCCAGTGCTTATATCGAGGACCAGATAGCACGCCGTAGCGATCTGCGCAACGTGCTGCGTCTCATCTGCTTGCAGTGTGCCGCCGCATCCGGCTTCAAGGAGCGCGTTCTCAACTACTACAAACGCGAGCTGGCCCAGGTCTACGGTCTAGAGGTGTTGCTTACCATTAGCCATCTGGAGAAAGCTGGTCTACTGCGTGCACAAACTGAGTCGAGGGCTTATGCCGTCTTGCGCAAGGTGAGTAACGAGTGGGTAAGGCACGGCAGGTAAGAGGTCAAGGAATAAGAAGCATATAGCGATTATCAAGTTAACGATTAGCGAATACTTCTATGCAGATTTTGGTTAACCTTTCTTAACTTGTCGCCACAGACCCTACATCTGACCGTCGATGATAGCGTTGAGGTAAATCCGAAGGACATTAGCTATGTTCATAGTTTCTATGCTCCGTTGACAGCTCGTCTGGTTGAGCATTCGCTCAAGCCGCTCGGTTGGCAGACGCTCAAGAGTCAGATCAACAACTTGCCTGGGCCCACCTTTGAGGACTTTCAGGTGCAATTGATTGGCATCGGCGGCCGTCATGCAGGCGGCGCCACGCCCAGCGAGACCTCGCTATTGCATGCTCGGCGCGTGGTGCTCGTCGTCTTTGTGGGCGGCTGCACCTTTGCGGAAATAGCCGCACTGCGCTTCCTGGCTGCCCAGGAGGACAACAACGTGGAGTTCGTGATCGCCACCACGAAGGTGATCAACAAGCATTCATTCCTCGACAGCCTGATGAGCTCGTGAAAGAAGCGATTGAGTCGCTTGGAGGCGCACCTCCTATCCATTGGCTGCGGGCTGACGCGTGGACGCAACACCTCCAACCCCATGAAGCCGGGCCAAACAATGGAGCAACGTTTGGCGTTTAGATCGGAGCAGCCGCAGCCCAAGCAAAAAGATTAGAAACGTTTAACGATCCCTTACACACAAATACTATATATTTATATATAACAATATATATATATATATATATATATATATATATATATATATATATATATATATATATATATATATATATATATATATATATATATATATATATATATATATATATATATATATATATATATATATATACTTATATATATATACCTAAGTAAATTATGATTTTTCGCATACATATGGTACAATCTCTATCCCTTAATATATACTCATATATATTTTATATGTGTACAATTCGTAGGTGCAAAGCTTTCCAAATCCTTTATATATGCCAACTAGATATATATATATTTATATATATACAGACATATATGTATATCATCTACACCTATATAAATGTACATAAAAAACAAATGCAGAAAGAGAAAGCTATATTGATCTATATTCCAGGCTAGAACTCCTGATGTTACAGATATAAAAGTTGATATATATATATAAATCTAAATGTATGTTCGCACTCAATCGTATAACATTCCGCGGCTATTCGAATATCATATATATGTGCATATATATATATATATAAATGTCTATAGTTTTTGATGGATTATTGTTGAACCTGCCTAAGTTAGTGGGTATTCTAGATGTCTATATATACAATTACAACTTTATTGAGTTCAATAAACAAACGTTTTAAAATTCCAATATGCAATGGGTCGCTCTCTCTCTTTCTAGCTGTATAAGACCAATTAGTTTTATGGATCAAGAAATGAAGAGGCAAAGATAAAGTTAGTGAATAGCTAGGATAGATCTATGTAGATATTTTTGTATTACGATTCTTTTGTTTTCTCTTTTCTTTTATTTTCAGCTTATGCAAATTGTTTATAATATTCTTCAGTGCCCTACGCTATATAGATATTAACTATAGTACTTAAAATGCATATATATAAATATATATATATGATTACTGTTTTTTCTTGTATTTTCATTTTATAATTTTTGTAATTGTTATTCGTTTTACCACTTCAAAAATACAATTTATTAATAATAATTTAAAAAAAAAAACAAATTTATAAACATAAAAAATATTACATATGCATCTTCCTTTTACTCCTCTCTCTTTCTACTATATCGGTTTTTCTCTTTCTAGATCTGGGTTTAAATTGATTTCTATGCATGTTTTTTTATGCATACATATATGTATAGATATAGATATATATATATATGTATGCATATGTATACGATCATGAATGTGTTTCCCAATTCAATCTTCGCTTCGCTCATCTATAAAATGATTATTTAATTTGATAACGGAAAGAATCTTTGTTTGTTTTTTTATCATTTATCATTTCGTTTACTAAAAATGTTATTGCTACAAATTTGTTGATTTTATATCTTAAGATCGGGGTTTGTGATAGGTGATCAAAATTGTGTGTGTGTATGTGTGTTGGTGTGTGTATATTTATTATTAAATGTATAAGACAACAAAAAAAATAACTCTCACATAAACATAAATTGTAAATTAATTAAACATTTATATGCATTTAATTTTCTATACAATTTTTATTGTTTTTTGTTTTTTTTCTTTCTTTTTGACTAAGCATTTTGCAAATTTGCATTAATTAAGTCTATAATAGGCTTATTTTAGTTGTTGTTGTTTATTTTTAATGTTTGTTATGTTTTATACTTATTTGTTTATCAAGTTACATATTTTGTTTTTGTTTTTATTAGCAAGTCCGATGGAAAAACGTAACATAAAAAGTTGAAAGATTACAAAAAAAAATTTAATTTTGGATTTCAACAACATGCAAAAATGGCATCAAGCACTGTCTCGATCGATCTCAAAATGGATCTGCTTCTGGCTAAGAGCAGAGGATATCTTTTATCTAGATCTTTGCTTGATTTCGTTCTCTCTGGCATTCTCTTTTGCACAGTGGAGCGCATTATCGATGGCGTTCCCTCGTCTCTTTGCTCTCTTCGCCTGCAAGAAGTCAGCTCTAGCGAATCTTCTTGACATAACGAACATATCTGTTACTTTGACAATTTTCTTTTTACACATCTTTTAGCAATGCACGATCGAGTCGTTGTATAACAAAGATTTTAATTAAATTATTATATAATAATATCAAAAGTTCAAAATAAAACTTAAACATTTTGCACACATACGTGTAGATATATATATACGAATATATATATGTATCATGTTACAAATATATATATACGAATATATATATCATTATACAAATAAATATATATATATATATATATATATATATATACGTCGATAATTTTGGGGTTGTCTGCTTGCTTTTGTTGTTGTTGTTGCTGTTATTGTTTTATGCTTTTCTGTGTATGACAATAAAGGCTTACATTTTAATTATGTATTTATGCTGATTTGCTTTTATAAATATATATATATATATACATATATATATGTATATATATATATATTTGCTTGTTTGATTTTGTTTAAATTGTGTTAAATTTATTATTATATATTTGTTGCTTGTTTGTTTGCTTGAATTGATTACGTTTGAATACAAAAATTATTGCAGCTTCATTTTGTGGCAACATCGTGCAAAACTTTCATTTGCATCTTTTTTGCTTTTGCTTTTCTTTTTTCTTCCAATTTTACTTTAGGTTCATAAATTGTTGACGTATTTTAGTTTAGAATGATGCTATAAAAACATCGAATGCTTATTTTTGTTTTTGTTGTGTTATTTGTAATTGTTATAGTTGCTTGTGTCCGGCTCTATCTGTTACTGTTGTTGCAGTGTTATTTGTTTTAAAATTTCCATTAAAATTATAATAGTTCATATTACTATATGGTTGTTGTTGCTGCTGCTGTTGCTGTTTTTGTTGTTGTTGTTGTTGGTGTAGTTGCTGTTGTTGTCTATGCTATAGCGAACCAGCCGGAAAACTTGTTGAACTATTGCTATGCGCTAAACTAATCATGGAACCCGACAAACTACCCTCCTCATCCGGATAGGTCTCGCGTGATACCTCAGTTAGTGATATAGTGCTGTAAAAGCATTAATATGGAATTAATATATAGAGTTATGCCTCAATTTCTTTTAGTTAGCTTTACCTGAAACCCAGTGCTATTGATTCATTATCAAAAGCTTCCAATTCTTTAGAATGCTTCTCATGTTTCATGCGCAAGCGCTCGGCACGTTCCAAATTGAATTGTTGCAATTCGGCATCCATCTTAAATGAATATAAAAACAAATCGGTATTAACTGGACTCTAGTTATTTGGTTAGCTGCCTAGCTGGCTGGTAAGTTGTCTACCTTATTCTCCAATAGGCCACGCCGCACGCTAACGCGATTCTCGAGTTCACGACGCTCGCGATCGCGCTGCTCTTGCGCCTGCTTCTTGTTCTTGTTCTGATAGGCTGTGAGCATATCCAGTTCGTATTCCAATTGCTCATTGGTACGTTGGCACTCGATCACTTGACTCTCGTCCAGTTTATAACTTTGACTTTGGAACATGTCGGCAATGCTTTGTTCATACTGCAAAACAAAAGTGAATTGATGAGCTATTATATATTTGATTACATATTTAAATTAGTCAGTTTATCACCTGTTCACCCAGAAGCGTGAGCTTGCGATGCTTCTCCTCTTTGAGCTGCTTGATAACCTCCTTCTGTTGCTCTTTGGGTGTCGTCTGCAGCACTTGCGCCTTGTAGCGTTTATATTGTTTTGTTTGTGTTTTGCATGTCTCGCGAAACTGTTTGCGTATCTGCAGCTCCTTTTGCTGTATATAAGTAATGTATAATAAAATTAAATTCATTTTCTATTTCATTTATGAATTTATGTGTACCTTAAGGCTTTTGGGCTGTTGTCTTAGCTCAAGTGCATGCTTGCGCAGCAACTCCTTCGTAATGCGTTCCATATAGTCTTTTTGATTGTGCAACTCCGTGTCGTGCTGCTTGTTTATCTGTTTGCAAGTAAATCGTATTATAGACATATAGTCAGAACTATCTATATATATGTTTGTTGAGACTCACTTGCTCCTCGCGCAATTGATGTACGCTCTTCTGCTGGCGATATTCCAACTCCTGTGTCTTTTCATGGTGTTTCAAAAGCATACCATGTGCCTGTTCCAGCTGCTGTTGCTTCTTGCTTAGCTCCTGTGATGAGGAGATTTGTATATATGTAATTAATGATTATACAAATTTCAAGGGGGCAATTAGATGCTTACATCACGCAACAGCTGATCCTCTAGATCGTGCAATAATATCATGCGTCTTCGCTTGAATTTACGCATCTCGAGGTCAATATATTGCTTCTGGGCCTGGATCATGCGCTGCTCCTCTTGGGCCTCGTGCTGCTTTAGATTATCCTTTTGCGATTGCAAGGTTAAATCACGCTGACGCTTTGGCGTTGACTCATCCATCGAGAGTTCACGTTTCCAGCGCTCCTTGTTCGCTTTGTATTCCTTCTTGCGAGTTGAATCGAACAACTTGCGATCGCCCTCCTGCTTCAGCGTAATCTCTTTATGTAGTTTCTTCTCGGCCGTTGTCGTCTGTTTCGAGCGTCGCTCCAAGTCCTGCTGATGCTTGGCCTGCAGCGATATGATAAAAAATTTAATTATTACAGTGCTGGGGCCTAATTTGCATTTCAATTTCCATACCCCGAGGCGTTCCAATTCCCTGGTAAAGTTATGCAATAAATTATCGTACTCTTTGTCCAGCGCCGATTTGTGCGTCTCCATTTCCACTTTGCACTTCTCCTCGAGCTTCAGTAGCGTCGCCTGGTGCTCTCGTCGCATACGCTTGTATCCGGACATTTGTTCGTGCATCTCCTCCTGCATGCCGCAAAAAGATTTCCAGGCAACACAAATAATAATGTACATATAAAACAAAAGCTCATTAACGGTGTGTATACATATATATAGATGTATGTGGGTGTGTATATGCATATATAGCAGCAGTAGCATCAGCAACAACAACAATAACAGTAACAACAACAACTTACGATAATACTAGTTAACTCCCACTCGTTCTTAACCTCAAAATAAGGTAACTTAAAGCAAGGGAAAATCATAGCTAATTGCAAAAAAAGATTGCGCGATAAGTGTGTTACCAGCTTATGCTGAACGCAATACGAAAACAATATTAAACAAAAGAATGCTAACAATATAAAATGTAACTTAAACAATTGCAAATTGCAGCGTCATATAATCAAAGATAAAATGCCGGCGGCTACTGTTCAAGCTGTCAAATGTCAAGCTGAGAGAGAGAGAAAGAGTGCAATAGCGATTTGTGTGTGTGGAGAGTAGCGAAAAGTAGGAAAAAAAGGAAATCAGAAGAGCAATGCATATAACTAAATTAGAACGAAGGCTGTATGTGTTTGTGTGCCTTTGTGCGTGCGTGCGTGCATGTGTGTGCGATTACTGCTAAGGTGCTGAGTCTGCCTGTGTGTGTCTGCTTTGTGTTTGTTTGTTTGTTTGCTGCGCCTAAATTGCAAATAAGTCTTTGTAGCTTTAAGTTTCTTAAACATTTATTGCTCTATTTATTGTCATGGACTTGACCCACGCACACACACAAGCGCACATACATAAATAAACACATATGTATATGCACACAAGTATGTGAATGTACACTCTAGTTAATTTTAGTTTTTTTGTTTTTTTTTTTTTGTTATTCGTTTTTTTTTTTTTTTTGATTAAGAGATCACACAGGGGCAATGATTAAGAGTTTGGCATTGTTTTGGACTGCTACTATTTTTAGCCTTGTGGAAGAAGCTGTCATCGTGGCCAGCGAAGTCATCAGCATCCGCCTGGCTGCCGCAGCAGAAGCAGGAGCAACAGAAGTTATAGCGCGCCTATTTGTTATGCAGGAGGAGAGCAGAAAGAGAACAATAAACAACAACAAAGTTTGCATGTAGTAGTGGAGAGCATAACGATTTGGAGATCAAAAGAGAGAGGGCGAGCGAGCAAAAGCAACGGTAAATGACAGCTGTTGTGACTAGGACTATGAGTCGGGTAGGAGGAACTGCTGAGACAGGAGACATACACTCGATGACAGCAATGAAAGGTGTGAGAGCCAACGATAGATAGGCTGCATATGCGATCGATTATGTTCACGATATCGATAAATGGCAATGACAAGCAGCCCTACTAACTGGACTACGACTGACGTAAATTCAACACACGCACACACACGCACGCACACACACACTCATCATAATGAGCTTTTGTTGTTGCACATATGTATATGCATGTATGTTTTTTGATAATTAACAACTAATCGCACACACCTGCATATGTTCCTTCTGCTGTTTGGTCACAATGCTCGTCGTTCGTATGGTGGCAAAATTATTGGGTCCATGATCGTTGACAGCATTAGAGATGGCCTGCTGCGAGGAAGCCGATGTGGCCGCATAGACAGCTGCCTGGGCAGCTGGTGTTGATAGATAGCGTGGCTGTTTTCCAGTCAAGCGATGATCACCGCCTGCTGGTGAGCCACCAGTGCTGCTGCCGCCAACACTGCTGTTGGTGTGTCCTAATGCCAGATGCGGCATCACCGAGAGTGGCGGCGCTGGCGCCGGCACAACCGACGCCGAATTCGTGGGCGTCACATTGTTGTTCATGGTGTGCATTATGTTTGGCAGCTGTGGCAAATTGCGATGACGCGACGAATTGCGTGTAACAGCTCCACAGCTAGCGCCGCCCGCCTGCTGCTGCTGCTGTTGTTGTTGTTGTTGCTGCTGCTGCTGCTGGGCACTAGACCAGTTGCTCAGATGCTGCTTCTGCAGTTCCAGCTGATGGTGCATGGCAGCTGCAACAGCTGCAACTTGCTGCTGATGATGAGCTCCGATATGATGGTGATTCTGCGCTGCAGCCGGTATGGAATTCGACGAGGAGCTCTTCAAAATAGATATAAATTTCGTTAGATTTATCAACAGAAAGGATTAATCGATTGCTATGTCACCTGACTACTGGCCGCCGATACACCCACCGAGTGTATGGAGTGTTCGGAAGTAATACTATTGCTCTTGCTACTATCACCGCCAGCATGATCGTCCTGCTGATCGTCCGTATCGCCGACAGCGCTCTCCGTTTCGCACGTGTCCACCATGAGTATCTTCTTCATTTTGCGATAGTTAAGGTTGTCCAACTCACGCACCGCCGACTTGGTGCGCGCAATCAGCTCCAGCAGAACTGTCTCCGATCGCGGACGGGTCACGTACGAATGCAACAATAATTTGGCTGATGAGGGTCGCTCCGCGGGCATCTTCTTTAGACAGAGGTCCACGAAATTGCAAAACGTATCCGACCAATCGTTCTTCTGCAAAACAAAGAATATACAATTAATAAATAATAATATCGCTTGATGTACACAACACATCCAAGTTAATGCCAATCGATATTTACCGGCAACGTTGGCGACTCGTTCTGTGCAATGTGATACAATGCGGACATGGCATTCATATTGAAGTATGGGGGCTTGCGCTCGGCTAGCTCAATGCAGGTAATGCCCAGAGACCAGACATCTACCTTGCCATCGTACTGTCCCTCATCCATGGCCAGTATCACCTCCGGTGCCATCCAATAGGGCGTGCCAACAAAGCTATTCGCCGGACACTTAATAGCAGCACTTCCAAAATCCGCCAGCTTCACCACGCCCATGTCCGTGAGTAGAATGTTGCCCGCTTTGATGTCCCGATGGATACGTCCCAGCGAATGCAAATAGCTCAGACCACTTAGTACTCCAAAACAGATGGCAGCTATTTCGTCCTCATGCAACGGCTTCTTGTGCACCTCAATGATGTCTGAGGCGGAGCCGACGCAATATTCCATAACCAGCCAGGCTGTAGATTCGCGCAGGTAGCAGCCCTTATACTCAATTGTATTTGGATTGTTCAATTGACGTAAGAAGCTGTTAAAAAGTCACGTAACACAAAATAATATATATATATATATATTTTATACGCGTATATGTAAATTAATAGACTTATACCGTATCTCCTTGAGTATGTCCTGCCATTTCTCTTGACTCTGCTTTCCCGTATACGACATCTTTTTGATGGCCACAATCTCTTTGTTGAGATTGCAGCGGGCATAATAGACGGCACCGAAGGAGCCATGGCCAATTTCTCGCAGATCCTCAAAGATCTTTTCCGGATCATGTTTGTAGAATAGATCGGCTATTTCCGGATCCTTGAGACTACCAGGACGTGCCGATGGCATCTCTGTTATTCATGTTATGCCCCCTACCAGCACTCGCTCCCTGTCTCCCTCGCTCGCTTTCGCTCCTCACTCGTCTCTTTGCTCTTCCCAGTCAGAGTTGTCAGCTTGTTTGTTTTTCCTTTGGGTTTGTTGTTGTTGCTCGTAAATATCGCTGGTTAGTCAATGGGCAGACAAGAATCTCCTTTTGCTACTCTCTGCAAACGAAAGTGTAATTGAAAGTTACAAATGCGTGTATGTCTGTTTGCAGAAAACTGCTTCTGTAAGCCCGTGAGTATAAGTATGTGCGTGGCCGTGTGCATGTGTGTGTATGTGTATGTGTGTGATAAAAGGAGAATTTCATGTTTTTGTTGTCGCATTCAAATCGATCAAGTGATTCACACTACTCGATTACACACACACACACACACAAACGCACGCGCGCACTAATACATGCACACTCATATCTCATTTGGTATTCCACACGACAGAAGCCGCTTATCAAAAATATGTGCGTTTTTTTTATTGTTCTTCTTTGTTGCGTTCTTTTGGCACTATTTTCACCAAAGCCGCGATTCAGTCTCTCCGAGCGGCAAATAACGGTGCATCATCATTCAGATACGCACATTTGAATGCCAAAGAGTCGTCGCACGATATTATGCTCTCAATTAAATCTGACATTCTTATTGATGCGTGGCTTTCAAAATTTAAGTTCTAGAGTAGGCGTTAGGTGAAAATTGAGAGAGAGAGAGAGAACGGCACACGTGCATGTGTACTATATGTATATATGCATGGATGTGGCTCTGTGTAATTCTTAATGGGCATGGAAGTAATAGCGGTACTTATTTATTGCCCAGCTGCCGCATGCAGACGAAAAAAAGGGTTGCAGCAATTGGCTTTTTTTATTCAGTGTTGTTGCAGCGAAAATCGTACGATTTACTGAATGAACTTTTCGTTAAACAGATTTTGCCATCATGATAATTGCAAAAACTATGTATTTGATTTGTTTGGAATTTTTTTCTTATATTTTTTGTTTAAAAGCGAAACGGCAACACGCCTATTTTTCATACACACGCAAACACAATCACACACAGGCAGCCATGTCTCGTTCTCACACATACGCATATAAATAAGCGTATGCATGTGCGTTTGTGTGTGTCTCTGATGTCGGTTGTTTTGCATTCGCCCTGTCTTTTTGTCTCTTCACTCTTCATGCTGTGCGCCTTGGGAGCTTAGCAGCAGCGTTTAATTTAGCATTGTGTCGCTGCTTTTTAATTTAATTTGATGAGTTTTTTTTACTAGTGCCAGCCTGTTAACATTATGTTAAATAATTTGATTTAATTTTTGTTTATTTGCTTCGATCTTATTTGATTTTTTTTCCTTTTTTTTTGGGTGCGGACAAACACATACAAAAAGCAAATCGCACGACGCTGCGACGTCGTCATCGACAGCGACGTCGCTGCTGGCAGCCGATGTTTTTGTTGTTCTCGCTCAACAGCAACATCGCTTGCAATTGTGGTCAACCCTAAAAAAAAAACGATTTGGGTTTTTTTCGCATAAATATATAAATATAATAAGGCCCACTTTTGTCGTTAGGACAATTTTCAACTATAAATTGTTTTGCTTGCACATTGCACACATACACACTATCACCCGTACGCTTACACCGACAGCAGTTACATAGACAACTATGGTGCGTGCTCTTTCTCGCTTTGCGGTCGCGGCGCACTCACACTTACACCCGCACAAAAGGCACACAGACTAAAGCACATATTCATGTTCACCAGCCAACACGAATTGCATGTAAAAAAAATATGATAAAACTATGGAAAATTGTGTTTTCCTTACATTTGTGCCGCTTACTTTTGCAATTCAAACACTTTTCGCTAATTATCAACACGGCTGCGGCATTTTTCTTCTGCATGCGTCGTTTTTCTTTCACGTCAGTTCGGTCTCTGATTCTACTGCTGTTTCTGCTGCTGCTTCTGTTGCTGCTGTTGCCTGCCTGCTGGTATTGTTTGCTTTGCTATATTTCGCCTTGCACTACACACGCGTTGCGTTTTACATATTTACACTGGCAATGCATTCCGTTTTAAGTATGTATGTAATATATTTAATTGCATTTGCTTGGCTCTTAACACTTAGTTTTCCCAATTTTCTTTCGTCAATTAATTTGTATGAGTTACGTATATATGTATATATGTATATATGTATTTGGTAAGTGTTGGGCAATTTCGTGTTGCAGATTTTTTTGCAACCAGTTGGCAGCCCGCAAGACCATTAAATACTAGCACAACCAAAAATACCAAATTGGTATATTAGCAGGCATGTCATAGCAATAACATATGTTAACCACAGCTGTTATAAGCCGTTGCTTTAACGAAGTGTTTAAATTTTTGCGCTTTTATCGCAATTGAAACGATCAAAGAAATGGGTCGAAAGCTTTTTGAGCTTTAAGTTCACCAAAAAATATTTTGCAATGTATATACGTTCTTAAGCTTATTAATATGATTCATTATCAAAATAGCTTTAACTTTAAAAGAGAAGCTTGACATTTGGATCTATCGGATCGCTTGGCTTTGCGCAGTAGCTATTTCTGAGCTTTATTGTAAATAAAAAAATATATGTATATTTATGAAAAACGCATCAAAAGCACATCAATAAAAATAGCAACAACAAAGTTAATAACGTAGGGAAGAATATGCCTCACTCTTACACACACACGTGTGCAAACACACACACATTCACGCTCAGGTGAAGAGAGTGTTAAAAGTGAGCGCCACAGAAATGATGGCGATATGGAGAGCAGAAGATAGACACGTAGCGAACAACAGAAGCGTCGGCGTCGCCGTTGCCGTCGCTGTGGTTGCCGTCGGCGCAAGGTAGATTGTGGCCCCCAATCATTTTTTTAGTATTTAAAGAACAGTCGGGCAAGCAAGTCAAAAGCCGCTGCGAGAGCGACAGCCACAGCCACAGCGAATAAGGCAAACATTTTAAAAGTAAATACGGGCAATATATACATATTTATATTTATATACATATATGTATATGTAATCTGTGTATGTGCGTGAGTGTATAGAAAGCTTATGAATCGTACAATTGTCAAAAGTTCGCATTAAATCAGCCCAAGTTGCATTTGTCATCATCGGCAACGGAGTTTTTGTTTTGTGCTCTTTATTCTTTGCCTTTTTTTCTTTTCTCCTTTTTTTTGTTGTTTTATTTGTGAGCCAATTGTTGCTGCCACTCTGTGTGAGCGTGTGTGTGTTAGCTGTTTGTTGCTACGCGCGAAGAAAGATAAAAACATGATAAAGGCGAATGTGCGTGAAAAAATAACAATAAGAACTAATCATGTAAACAAGAGCAGTTGCAGCTTTCTATATGCGTACATATATATAGATATATTCATTTACTTAAGTTTTGTAAATGTGTGTGTGTGCCCTAAATAAATTAATATGCGCGCACAAATGAACATTTTAATATGCGTGCATTCACAGGCACACACACACACACGTATGCAAATGTGTGTAGAGTTGTCTTAGCGCAGCAAATGCGCGCGCGCATCATTGTGTGCCGCCCTGCGTGCGCGCGTCTCTCTATCTCTTTGGCTTTGCCTATGCTGCGCTGCGATCGTTGCTCAAGTTCGGTAGCTGCACCACTGTGTGGGGGACAGTTAACCAGTCCCGGGGGCTTATTTAGCCTGCAGCTGTTTTCAATTGACGATTCCCATTGTTCTGCGCAATTTGACAGCAATCAAAATGTACAATTAATATAAAAATATGCCGCCAGTACTGAACGTGCCTGCTACTGTGCTTATTGTTATTGCAGCATTGCTGGAGCTTCCCAGCTGCGTATACACACACATATACAACCACAAGACACATGCACAGGCATGCAAACATATCGATAAGTCTTTTATGCTTATCGGCCGCTTGGTTTAAAGATGAGCTGCGCACGTTTCGATAAACGATAATGGGAAATTTGATATGTATTATCTCCTATTCGTTACCCGTTAACCGTTTGCTTTGCACATACATGTGAATTGCATTTGTTTGCGTTCGCATAGTTACTGGTATATTAAATAGTTGCAGCAATTTGTTAACCATAAATGGCAACAGTCCAGTCAATAAACCCCGCTGCCCACATAGCACAAAAATTGTTTTGTTGCTGCTTCGTTTCATTTCGTTTTGTTTTGATTTCTGATTGTTTTGTTGCTGCAGCCATCGATCGCTAACTAAATGCCATAAGTGGCAGTCACTACACACACACACACACACATACATATATCGACTTGTATGTATGTATTTTGAAAGTGTTCGCACATTTCTATATTTGTACAAATACCGATATAGATGCCTATTAGATTCATATTTTGTGCGTACACTGAACGAAAAGTCGTTGAAATTCTAAACAAATTCAGATTTATATGCAAACATTTGCAATTTTGTCTAGCTCTTTTGAAGTATTTCTTTTAAGTGTAAAAACGTAGCCTATTTTGTTCGATACTGATATCGTTATCGATTGTTGTTCTCAATTATTATTATTAATGTGTTATATATGTTTATTTTGATTTCCATCTAATTTATCTCTCAGTGCATTGCGATCGCTGGGAACATTGTGTTTTAAGTTTTCAGATTTCAGTTTTCATTTATGTCTCGCTTTCAGCA